>NC_056739.1:928429713-928729713 GCF_019279795.1 Protopterus annectens
GAAGGAAAAGAGATTTTTAAAACCTTGGAAGATGCAAAAAAGACTATACAGAAAAATAAAAACCTAGAAAAACAGAAGAAATGGACTGGAATCTGTCAACTTCTTTGAAGAGAAATGCAACAAGACATGGTTGGTTAATAAAAGACAGAAGCAATAAAACAGAAGGCTAAAGGAAAATCAATGTATTTTATGGTTATGAATTCTTATTCATTTAAAGAAGTGCTAGACTATGAACAGGCACCAAATATTACTTTTTATAAGGTAAATCATTTTTCTTTCTTTCCTTACTTCAAATGGTTACCAGTTCCCTTTTTAAAATGTTAGAGTTCGATTCTTTTAGCTGTAAATGAAATGAAAGCCACTTACTTTCATCTAAACTTTAAAAGGTTAAACTATTAGTTTTATTAAAAGTTAATCATTATTATGATGAAACTTAGGTTAGGTGGCACACTTGCTGATATCTTGGCATAGTTGAGTAATATACTATTAAATGTAATACAAAAGGCAACAAATGACACTAAAGAGGCATGTCAAGCTGCATTCTGGGTTCTTAAAATGGTCCAGTAGCGTGCTACTGATAGTATACTTGACATGCAATAGCACCCAGAAGAGACATCCTGTGTTATAAACAAAGTATAAAAATTATAGCTTTTTACATATATAAAAGTTATTATTGGAATTATATCAAATAATTAGAATTCACACTTTTACAAGTTAAACCTGGATCACACACAACTATCATGGTTTTAATGAAAGTTTATATACTATGTCTCCTTTAAAAATGACAGTCTGCTTTATATTAAACTTCTCATACAAATAGTGCTTACTTAAATCTTATTTCTTTAAATACAATAGCCTTTTAGTGGTTAAATACTTTGAAATGCTTTTTGATTTTAGTGATTTGGAAGGGTTTGAGGGATTGATGTATAATGTAGAGGTGGCTTGGATTCACTCAAGAACGTTTTTCTGTAAATTGTTCATTTGCAAGCCATTGTCATGAGGAGCACATTAGTTAGAGTTGTGAGCACTTTTGTGATGCTGGTAGAATTCTGAAAATTTTAAGAAATGTCCAGGTTATTTATTCCAGTCTAAAAGTAAATAATCATAATATTTTTAATTGCATGCTAAGATGTCAGTGAATACAGGTTAGATAATAAGCAAAAGACAGTGAATTGCATTCTAAACCACTGTCAGCTATTAAATAGTTCTGAATGCTTGCAGTATACCAAAAGGATAGTTTATATATTGGCCTTTAGAATGGTACTTCTGATAAAAAAATAGGATTTTATTTCTATGTTATTGTCTCTTTTTAATGATAACAAAACATGATATCTCAGAACAGTTTATTATGAAAAGTCTGAATTCTAAAAGGGAAGATTTTTCAGATGTTTGTTCATATACTAGTAGACGTAACATTTAAGCAAAACATAGGACTGAGTCTAACAGTAGTACTAGATTAACGAGTATCAAATAGATAAGGGTAAATGTAACTGTTCTGTTATGTGATACTCTGCACTGCGATTATAGCTAAAATATAAAACCTGGGAATATAGTTGTAGTACAAGACATAGTATAATGTATAAACGTAAATAGAGACTTAGAATCTAAGTAAATATCTATATAGCTAAAGAATATAAATATGTCTACAAGGATGGGAGATTGGCATATTGATTAAGGTATTTGCTTTATAGGCACAAAGTGCAGGGTTTGTTTCTCAAATGGGGTAATTGGCTGGGCTTGGAGTGGCCCGCAAGGACAGTTTGCCTGGTACTAATTTATAAACTTATGATCCTGTGAACAACTTTACACATAGTAAATAAAGTAGAAAAATATAAAATCATCTGACCTATAAGTTAATAAATATGAAAATAGCAAACTACTTCCTCTTTATAGTAGACCAGGGAGATAATGTGAGGCACAGGGGAAAGATGATTGTAGAGGTATTCAGTCTGGTCAATTTATAATAAAGATTTTGAATACCTGTTTAACTTTTCCTATTCATAACTCACTAATGGGCTTTTTTAAGATGATGCATACTAAAAATATGAGGCACATTAATAAGAGTCAGAATCATGAGCTAAGCATTGTTAGTGTAATGGAGAGTTTGAGAGGCCATTTGTTCATCTTTTTCAACAAACCAGTAATATCCTATTCCATGATAGAATGGTTTAGAGTTATATCATTAGGTATTTTTTTTGTTTCAAAGGTTTTGTCCATAGCTGAAGTTTTCAAATTGTTATATATAAAGTATAGAATAAGTTCTGTACATAAATGTGATTTCATTATACCTGTGTTTTCTGTTTTTATATAAATGTCTGATATTAAATATGTATCTATTAATGTTAATGGATTGAATAATCCAGTAAAAAAGGGGGAGTCTTTTTAAGTACTTGCAATTACATAAAGCTCAAATAATATTTCTACAGGAAACACATTTACTTAATTGTTTGTTTGTGTCTTTCGGATTTTCCCGGTTAGGGGTCACCACAGCGAAACTCCAGTCCGCTAATGATTGGCAGTAGATTTTTATGTGCTGGCTTGCTGGACCTAATGCACAACCTTCAACGAAGGAACGCCCATTCACACATGTCGACCCACAGAAGACGCTCTAACTGAGAATCGAACGGGCAACGTCTAACTGTGAGGCGACAATGCTACCGCAGCACCACCACTGCAGTGCAAACGTAAATAAGCTTTCATTAAAGAATTATTTGGTTGTAGCAGGTTCTGGCTTTCAAACCCAAAGAAGAGGCACCCTCATTTTATGGAAGAACTCAGCAATAATGCCTAAAGTAAAAGATAACCTATGTTGATAAAAATTGTATATTAAGTATTGTTGTAACTAAGTGGAACAGAAAACTATGTACATTGGTAAACTCTTATTGGATTCCAGGGGTTAGAGCTAAAGATGCAAAATATTACTTAGACACTGTAGCCTATTAAGTGAAAGGTGAAGTCATAATGGCTGATGATTTTAGTTGTATTTTATCAGCAAAGATTTCACTGCAGATAGAAAGCTGAGAATCACATCTTCAGCCAAAGACTTAACAATTTTTGTAAATCTAATGAAGTAAAGCATATATATGAGCTAAGGAAAACAAAGTCACTTCATTTACTCTGTTATGCATATAGATATGAAACACAAATATTGATAAATGTGTTTCAGTCTGTTTTCACATATCAGAAAAGTTTCAATAGTTTCATGTCCATCATCTGATCATAATTCTGTAATCTTTAATATTATTTTAAAAAAAACTGACAGTGTAATACATCACAGGAGATTGCCAGCATACATTATTAAAATAAAAGGATTCAAGTACTGGTATGTTAAGAGATCAGACATTTTCTAGAAATAAACATGAATGATGAAGTATTTGACATTGTCCTGTGGGAGTCACTAAAGGCTTACTTAAAAGGAAGCATTCCAAGCTGGTATATTAGTAAAACAAGAGAATGGGACAAAGAATTGAATACAACACTGCAAGCCAAAATAGACACACTAAAGTTAAAAATAAAACCAAGTGACATTTTCTGTCAGTCTGAACTTAAAACTTAAATACAAAATATGTTGAAATTCTAAATCATAAAGTTTCAATAAACCTGTAAAAACATAAACTTCCAATAAACCCTTTAAGCTTGCATACACTTGCGCTTAGATCAAAGAAAATGTATAAACTAAATCATATCAAATAAATTATAACATATGTAAATAATAAAAAAGAAAGAAGAACAGATATTAGTGGTGTTCTTGAGGGCTTTAAAATATTTTATGAGAATACAAATAGTAATGCAAGTAACCTAGATAATGATATAGTTGAAAATTTTAGCACCTATTTTAAAACAAGGTAAGTATCCTACAACGTGTTCATGATACAGATCAATTTCACTTTTAAATGTGGACTGTAAAATGTTCGTGTCCATGAATTAATCTACTTGTATCTAAACTAATTAACAATGCTCAAACTATGTTTATTTTAAGTAGGTAAGTACAGGATAATATAATAAGAATGCATACATTAATAGACTATGCAAGTAAAAATAAAGAAAAGAACTTTGTCATTAGTCTCAATTTAAATAAGGCTTTTGACTCAGTTAATTGGTTGTACTTGTTTAAAACAGTGTATAATTTCTCACCTGAGCCAATTCGATTTATTTCTAAGTTATACAATAACTCTTGTGCTTATGTTAAAATTAGTTCTTTTCTTTCTAATTCCTTCAAATTACAAAAAGGCACAAAACAAGGATATCCATTATCACCTTTACTTTTTGCATTAGCTGTAGAACTAAATATTCAGCATTTTGCTGATATTTTACTAACAATTGGAAATGTAGAGAAATCATAGAACATATAATTAGTTCTGTGAGTAAGTTTGAAGAAATCTTGAACTTAAGATTTAATTGTAATAAAACAAGTACATTTTTAAAAAGTTCATGTAAAAAATATTATAACATCAATTGGAATAACAATTAAATGAAATGCCATGGTATAACCATTATGTCTAATAGTAAAGAAATGATACAAACGTTCAGCAGGTAGTTGATAAAAATTTAGTCATAAATTGGAACAAATTCTTCTTTACCATGAAAGAGCAATTAATGGTTATTAAGATGGTAATTCTCCCTAAAATATTTGTTTTCGTACAATCTTTAGTACTATCTCCACCCAAAAAAATTGATGAAGAAAATAAATAATATTCTACTTAAATTTTTTGGCATCCTAATAAACCAAGAGGTTCCTTTGATTGGCACAAAAAAGGTTGGAATAATGGTGGAATATGATTCCCTGATATTCAGTTGTATGCTACTTCAACAATTGTAAAAGTTGTAGCGTTGTGAATAAATTCATCTCATTATTCAAAATGGAAACAAATACATTAAGAAATATTATTAGTAAATAATAAACATATCACAACCACTCATAAAAATAGTCTCTAATAGTTTTATCTGGTTATTAAAAGATTTTTGCATATGTGGAATTACACCCTCTTCTCAAATTCCCATTTTAAATAGCATTTCCTCTTTCCAAAAGTTCACATAGTCTAACCATTGTATTGAAGACTTAATGTTTTATATGTTTCCAATTGCATATAGAAATGGCTGCTTAGATACACATAACGTCAACAAAATGTTAATATTGAAACAACAAAGTTATCTTAATTTTTTTATCATCAGTTCTTAAATGGTACTGATGTATATATTGTTGAAAATTTAAGGTCAAAAATCCAATCAAGATTCTGAGAATTGGTTAATTTTACAAATATTTAGAAACGTTGTGAACACAGAGGTTAATAAGTTATTTAACATAGATAAGAAATCATTCCCCAGATTATTGGAATTTTTAATAAATATCAGTAATAAAGCAATGAAAAATAAAACATATTTGTCACAAATTTGTAAAATTCTTATGTTAGATTTCACATATTTAGACAATTCCTATTGGAACTACTCATCAAAAAATTAATAATGAAAGCTTCTCTGAAGAATACAAGAAAATAGTTATTAAACTACATCTTCATTATATTGGAAAAATTTCACTTGGAAATTCTTACACAGAGCTTGTGTCACTCCTAATAAAATTACAACTTTGTATAAATCAAATACGATTAAATGCTTGAGATGTGATTCTGAAATAATAGCTGATTGGACACATATTTCAGCAAATGATTTATTCAAACTACTAACATGTATATATAGATGTCTTATTGATTAATTATTTTACTAATGTAATACTTCTATCTAATTTTAGTGTGATACTTTTCTTAATATTCACTTCCTCCACATGTACCCATGTCATGTGACCAATTCAACAAATGATTTGTTCAAACTACTAGCATCTATATATAGATGTCTTATTGTTTTATTATTTTGCTAATGTAGTACTTCTATCTAATTTTAGTATGATACTTTTCTTAATATTGGGAGCTTTTCTCCCCGGGCCTCTACTGAAAAAGGATATGTATCCAGCTAGACTAGCCCGGTCAACAAATGTAAAATAAAATAATAAATAAAATAAATAAATATGGTATATGAATGTGAACATCTGAAGTTGTTAATCTTCTTCCTATTCATCACTGATGTGTTCGGTTCCGAGCCCTCGGAACCGAGTTGGCCTTATACCAAGCTTGCATGTACCAAAACCTCTCAAGCTAAGCTGCTACCCACAATGCCCTTTGCTCAGTTTCCTCAGATCTCGTTTGCCGCACAGCCATATAGCAGCGTTTCACCGAGTTCTCCAGCTAAGTGCTTTTTTTCAGATATATTTACTAGTTTTGAAAAGTTTTTCTCCTTTTATAATCTGTTCTTGTTTTTCTATATTGCTTCAGCTTTACCCACAGTTAATTCTCTCTTACCATTGTTGGTAATTTCTTGGTATTTCTAACTTTCTACCTTTGTGGTATCTTGATACCATTGTTGGTATTTCCTTTCTCTCGCCTTCATTTCCTCACTCTTTCCCTTTTGTGTGAGAGTGTGTTTAAATACTGCTCTTACAGTGGTAAACTACCGAATAGAGACCTCCATGAAGAATGTGCGCACTGTTTGGGGGTTCCGCATTTGTCGGCGAAACCCCCATGTGAGATCTGTGCTAGTTTCAGTCAGCAGACGCTGAATGAACATCGCAACAAAATTATTTTAAAGGGCCTGCTTGCTTTGCATTTTGTGGAGAATATTTCTGTGACAGAGGTCTCATCACCTCCTTCGGACAAGAAACATCCTCGATCAGACCCCTCTTCACCGGCCTCTTACAGAGGTAAAGGTCACAAGCACAAGGCCCATAAGTCCTCATCTGAACACTATTCTGCCTCCTTGGTGCCGACTACATCGGCTCCAAGCTCGGCTCCAATGAAATTTAACGAGGTCGCCTTGTTGGCGCCAATTACGGCACCATCTATGGCCTCTGTACCGACCAGAATATTGATCTCTTTATCGGCACCAGCATCACCCGTTTTGGCTCCGATATCAGTTCCGACAACTACCTCTGAACCGTTCCTGTCATCCACCCCTACAGTGACTTCAACTCCGAGCCCATTCATGGCTCCGACCATACCGTTATTACCTGTTGCAAAACTGAAATCATTGGTGCCGATGTCCTTCATGTTTCACTGTTGCAGTCATTACATTTGGGTAATCTGCTGGCAGGTTGCCCTCAGTCGGCCTGATTAACAAAGTCTTGGGTCCTGCGTCAGTTGCTGTCCCTTCTTCAATGATGTCAGGTCGTCAGGGGTATAAAACATGCAGCCGACGCCATTACATCAATCTTTCTTGCCACGCGGTGCTCGAAGCAGAAGCAGTTCGCAAGTGCCGGTCGGCCGACTCCTGAAATTTTCATTTTCGAGTTTCAGAATCGAAGTCTTCAACTAAAAGCTATGTACCCCGTTGGGGAAATGTTTTCTTGCTCCTTATCGATGTCAGTAAAAGTTAATAATTGCTTTACTTGTGGGAAGCAAATACCGCATAAGGATTTTCATTTCTACTGTATTCCTTGCCTAGGCCCTGACCAACAACGTACCTTGCTGTCAGTTTTGTGCTAAATATAATCAACGCACTATTAAACATCAGTATATTTTTGCTTCTAAATATTTTGGATCATGCTTTAATTATCCAGAAATGTCATCAGTTAGCAAGCCGACTACCGCAGTACCTAAAAATGCAAAGAAAAGGGCAGAGACAGGCTGTCACGGTCCAAAACTGATGATGACGCTTCTCTTAAGCCAGTCATCAGTTCACCGGTACTCAGTGAGGCGCTTTTGCAGCCCCTGATACCTGCTACTTCTGATTCGCAGGCCTCTACTGAGACCCATTTGGAGTCCAGTACGCCACAAGATAATTCAATTATGGAACCCGTGGATGTCTCTACCTTAGATGGACCCAGAGTCGCTGTGCAGGCACCGGCTTCTGAGGGTGTTTTCAGGCCTACAGATTTGTATATTAGGACCGATGCCATCTTCAAAACTAAGGCCATAAACTAAATCTATGTCTAAAAAAACGATGCCTGGGCCATGTGTGCAGGCCCCTGTACCTAAAAAACAAATGATCAAAATGGCTGAAGATTTAATTACTCTGATCAGGGATAGCCAACACCCCCCCCCCCCCCATTCTAAGAGGCCTGGGCAAGACATTGATTATGAATCTTCTGAACAGGATTATACTTCTTCTGACTCTTCCAGTGAACAGGATTTGTCTATACCTACTTATGAGGATTCAGATACAGAAGATTCCATTCCTTCTGCTTCTCCCCCTGAGGATTTTTCTTTTGGGGAAACTTTACATACCTTAAGGGAACATTTCCACTGGGAAAGTCAGGACTTCTCAGAATCTAAAGAGACTTAAGGGATTTTCTTATTCTTCCTCAGCATAGGCCTGTGGCTACACCTCCTGTTCTAGAGTTTTGAATCTAAAAAGAGACTTAGGAATTTTCTTCTTCTTCCTCAGCATAGGCCTTTGCCTCTACCTCCTGTTCTAGACATTGTTGATGATGTTTTTTCAGAATCTAGTATGGATCCTGATTCTCTGCCTCCATCTCCTTGTAAGCCAGACAGAGATACTACAGGGTTCCTGACTTCCACAAATTCCTTTTCAAAAATCCTACTGCAGATCCTGAAGCCATTTCTCAGGGTCCCAAGGGCATTAAGGCCTCTACTGCTAAAAATCCTACCCCTTCTGATAGAGATTCCAGGGCGCTGGATAGATGGGGTAAGAAGGTTTACACTTCTGCAGCCTTGGCATTCAGGGCTTTAAACTGTCAATTTCATATGCTTAAATATCAGCAGCATATCATGGAACTGCTTAAACAGAAAATAATTTCTGACTGCGTGGAAAATAAAAGATTTACAGGATTTATTGCATTCAGCTGAACAAGTTGGAAAACATACTTTTCAATGTGGTTTTGATTCTTTGGAGGCCTCTTGCAGGGCTGCTGTAACTGGGTCTGTGCTAAGAAGGCATGCTTGGCTCAAAGAGCAAACTCTGCCTGATCATGTTAAAACAAAATAGTTGGATGTTCCTTTACAACTGGACCATCTCTTTGGTAATAAGGCTGAAGAAGTTTTAAAAAAGATGGAAGATAAAGCTAAATGTATGCAAACTGTGAAAGATTTCTTACAAGTGCAACCTCCAAGATTTAGTAGGCACTGGCCTACTAAGAAGTGGTCCTTTCCAGTTCCTTCGAGAACCACTCAAATCAAACCCAGACATTCCAAAGGCTCTGGGTTTTAGTCACAAGGGACTTTTAGAAAAAAGCAATGGGGTGCCGGCTCCTCCAAATCTTGGAACAACAAGGCACCTCCCTATGGTAAGCAGTCGCAATGACTTCCCTTTACACTTGCCAAGCACTTACCTTTTAGCTGCCCCTTTGGGGAAAAACTGGCACTTCATGCAAGAAACTGGCAACTTATAACCCAGGACAAATGGGTTTTAAATATAGTATCCCAGGGATACAGATTTCATTTCCCCACGTTGCCAACCCCAAACGGATGGCCAGACCTGCCCCCAAATCAGTGGGCAGAGGCCCAGAAACAAGTACTGTCTCATGAACAAGGGAGCTATTCAACCAGTCCCAGAAGAAGAAAAGGGACAAAGTTTTTATTCAAGACTTTTCCTGGTACCCAGAAAAGACAAATCATGGCGTCCAATTCTGGACTTATCTACTCTAAACAATTTTCTGGACATTCCAAAATTCAAGATGCTGACTCTTCAACAGTTACCTCCTATGCAAGGCAAAGATGCCTGGTTGGTAACGTTAGACTTAAAAAGGCTTACCTGCATATCCCAATCAGGGAATCTTGCAGAAGATACCTCCGCTTCAAAGCAGGCTATTTGCATTACCAGTTCCCTGCACTGCCCTTTGGCTTATCTACTGCACCCAGGGTCTTCACAAAATGCCTGGCTGCAGTAATTGCATTTTGCAGGCATAGAAATATTCAGATATATCCATACCTGGACGATTGTCTAATTCAGGCAGAAAACAGGGACATTCTTCAAAAACATCTGGCATTTGTAAAAAGGGTTCTAACTTGTCTAGGGTACACCATAAACAAAAAGAAATCACAACTGGTACTCTTTCGAAAAATTACATTCCTGGGTGTAAGCTTGAATACAACTGCCCAGATGGCTTACCTTCTGCCAGGAAAGCAAATTAATTTGGTAACTTACTTCAAACAAGTGGCCAAAAAAACCCTGCTATCTGCAAGACAAATTCTGCAAGCCTTGGGGTTCATGGCCTCCTGCATTCTTCTAATTCCATATGCAAGACTGCGAATGAGGAAACTTCAGTGGTACTTAGTTTATGAAGTCAACATTGTCACAGCCTGGAAACAATGATTCCTGTCATACCTTGCCTGCAACTAGAGTTCCTATGGTGGGCAGAGGCCTGCCACCAAAACAAGGGACTACCATTCACTCCACCCCCTGCCGCCCAAACCC
The DNA here is from genome assembly GCF_019279795.1 of Protopterus annectens. Classification (NCBI taxonomy): domain Eukaryota; kingdom Metazoa; phylum Chordata; order Ceratodontiformes; family Protopteridae; genus Protopterus; species Protopterus annectens. The sequence continues at coordinate 928,440,133 of NC_056739.1, forward strand.
CAACTACAGATGCATCAGACTATGCTTGGGGGGCTCATCTGGTGGGGAAGTGCATTCAGGGCAAATGGAGCCCAAATCAAATGCACCTTCATATCAATCAAAAAGAGATGCTATAGCTGTACAGAATGCACTGACAGCCTTCAAGGACTACCTTCATCCAGGACAATTAATGATAAAGACAGACAACAGCATAGTTATGTGATACATAAACAAGCAGGGGGGGTAAACACTCCTACCCCCTTTGCAGACTAGCCATGGCAATGTTGAACACGGCCTTGACCTACCAGATACAACTACAAGCTCAATTCCTGCCAGGAAAGCTGAATACTCTGGCAGATGAATTAAGCAGAAATCTCATGGACCCGCATGATTGGAAACTGGAACCATGGATTTTCAACATGTTGATACGCAAATGGGGGAGTCCAGACATAGATCTTTTTGCCTCAACCCAGAACTATCAGTTAGACAAATTCTGCACAAGGACTCATCACAAAAACGCCTGTAAAGTGGATGCTCTTATCATTCAGCTGGAAAAACCTATCAGTCTATGCTTTTCCCCCTCTGCCTCTGCTCACCAAGTTCTACTAAAAGTCAAACAGGACAAACCAAAAATTATTTTGATTGCGCCAGACTGGCCTCGCCAACACTGGTGCTCACTCCTGCGCAATGTGTCACACCTTCAACCGTGGCACCTGCTTCAGACACCTTACTTACTGTCTCAGCAGAACAACCAAATTCTGCACACTCAGCTCCAAACTTTGAATCTTGCAGCATGGCTAATCACCTAAATTCACACTTAGCATCCATCAGCAAACCTGTGATGGATGTCATTTTGGAGGCAAGAAGGCCTAGTACTAGAAAATCTTATGCTGACAAATGGAAAAGATTCTGTGCCTGGAAACGGTCACAAGGGATAAGCACAACAATGCCCAGTATTCCTCAGATTTTGCAATACTTAACTGAGGTGCTTCACAAGGGCCTGGCCTTATCTTCCATAAAAATCCATGCCTCAGCCATTTCAGCTCATTACAACACAGAACCTCCCCTCTTCTCTCATCCTCTGCTAAAGCAGTATTTCAGAGGGGCAAAAAACTTGACCACCCAGGAGAGCTCCAACCCCTGCCTGGGACCTCAATTTTGTATTGGAAAAACTCACTCTCCCTCTTTTCGAGCCAGCTACTACTGCAGACTTAAAATTTCTCTCCTGGAAAACAGCTTTCCTTTCAGCAGTCACTTCAGCTAGAAGGATTTCTGAATTACAGGCTCTTATGGCAGTGGAGCCTTTCATTATTTTTCATGCGGACAGGATGTCTCTCAGGACCAATCCATCCTTCATGCCAAAATGGTATCCAGTGTGGCTCTTAATTAGACCATTCATTTGCCAACTTTCTTTCCCAATCCACAAAACAAGGGGGAGCGGATTCTGCATTCATTGGATGTACACAGACAACTTGGATTTTACCTAAACAGAACAAAATCTCTAAGAAAATCTGAACAACTACTGGTGGCATTTGCTGCAGGGGCAGAGGGAAAGGTTATTTCAAAGCAGACTATTTCCAAATGGATAAGCCATTGTATTTGTTTCTGCTACATGCACCATGGTAAAACTATCCCCCAGGGGATCAGATCTCATTCCACCAGGGCTGCATCTACTTCTACAGCCTTTCTCAGAGGTGTTCCTACCAGAGACATTCTAGAAGCTGCTACCTGGAGCTCAGTTCATAGGTTCACCAAACATTACCATTTACATTTCTTCTCTAAATCTAGAGCTGGCTTTGCCACTGCCATCCTGCAGGGCCTTATAGCTGGCCCTAATGCTGTTATAAATCCATCCTCCCAACCATAGCTTTGGGAATCTACCCAAATGTAATGACTGCAACAGTGAAACACAAAGAACATAGTACAGTTGTGTGCACTTACCATAAATGTAGATGTTCGAGTGTATTCACTGTTGCAGTCCTGGTAACCCTCCCTACAACCCCCTGTTTTTTTTATCTTACTATACCTCTAGTATATGTATGTATGTATCTATCTATCTATCTATATATATATATATATATATATATATATATATGTACATTTATCTGACCAGAATGAAGATAGTTCAGATGCTTAAAACATAGAATATCTAGTCTTGTACATGTTTAGATTCAGAAAGTTATATTTCACAAATATATTTTTATATTTATATGTTTACATCATTTTTTTATATGTAGGTATATATTTAGTTTAAAAAGAATAAGTTTCTTGTGGAAAACATTTTTGTTGGCTGGCTGTAAAATGTTTTTAAATAACATAAATGTTTTAAAGAACACAATTTAATATATTCACAATGGATTTGTCTTTAAACAAGTTTTTTACTTTAAATATGTAATGAGCAGGTCACCTGACCTTTTCAGAGCTGCATTTAAATCCATGAATTTTAATTACATTTTATCTGAGGAAGTCCAATGATTCAGTTGGACGAAAAGGGCTTAATAATAAAAGTGTGTTGCAGAGTTTGTACAGCCTAGTGGATTTTTATTCTATTGTTTATACCTCTTCTTTTCTTTACTGTGCTTAAAAGCCTTTTTGGTGTATTTGCTTTTGTTTGGAAGTATATTTTTGTGTTTTTAATTACTTAAATATGTGGCTCCCCATTTTGGGGGGCAGCTGACATCTGGGGCAAGAAAAACTGATGTAATGGCGTCGGCTGCATGTTTTATACCCCTGACGACCTGACATCATGGAAGAAGGGACAGCAACTGACGCAGGACCCAAGATTTTGTTAATCAGGCTGACTGAGGGCAACCTGCCAGCAGATTACTCAAATGTAATGACTGCAACAGTGAATACACTTGAACATCTACATTTATGGTAAGTGTACACAACTGTACTTTCTGCAACACACCACAGACCCGATACTCATCCAATGTGGACCCGTTTGCCGGTCAAGCCTGCAGCCCCTTTTTGGACCAGCCTGATTCCCCCTCAGGGGCATCGGTGAGATCCACCAGGAGCCTTTCTGAATTGGATGTGATGCGCCTTTTTGATCAGCTGCTGACTGCCAGGGGAATCTCAAATCTGCCTAGACCCTATCCCACTCCTGGCTTTGGGTCTATTTCTCCAGCAACCCCTACTTACTCTCTCCTCCCCTGGATCCCTCGGTTCCAAGGCTCATCTGTCCAACTTTTACTAAAGGAATTCCTTCCTCTGCACTGACAACAACTCTGTCTGAGGCTCTGAGATCCCTTTTGAGTGCCGGTTCCGTCAGAACCCACCCTTCCTCAATCTCATGCTTGGGCGGTGGAGCCCCCGGTTCCAGTGTCGATTCCGATGGCCGACTTTGGATCAGGGGGTGACTACCACTCCGAGTTTGCTTGAGGCTCCGTCCCTGGGGGCGGACCATCTGGAGCAGGATGTAACCCCGGTTCCGATTTTGTCGTCTTCGGTTCTGGGCTGCCATTCCTCTTAGGATAGGCCTTCTTTCGGGGTGATGGAGAGGGAACTTGCTGCTCGCAATCCTCCACAGTTGTTTTTTCCCCCAGTTCTCTCTGAGCCGCAGCTGTCAAAGGCCACCCCTCAGGACTCCGAGAGCAGAAGGCCCAGTTGACCCCTGTCCAAAGCATTTCCCTTTCTGAGTCTTCTTCGGATGTTCCCATTGAAGAGCCCCATCAGAAACGGGTGTGTAAGAGGAAACGCACGGATTCCCCAGAGGAGTCCCTCTCAGAGGATACGGACTACGATAATGGGGAAGGGTCCCCACGGTCAACCCCTGACGATGTCTCCTTCAGGGACATCATGGAAATCTTTAAACAGAGGGGTGACTGAAGTCCTCAAACCCTTCCTGCAGGCCTTTCGCTCTCGTCCCTCTACTTCTTGGGTGACCCCCTGCCAATGAGTTGGTTAAACTCATCATGCAACAGGCTTGGAAAAACCCCGACTCTGTTGAGGCCATCCCCAGGAGATCAGACAAAGTACTCTCCCTTCCAGAGGATCAACCCCATTGGTCCAGAGGTTTGCCAGTGGACGATATGGTGGTGGTGGCTGCCATGAAAAAGGACCTTGCAGAAGAAAGTCCTGCTGTTCACCCGCACAACAGAGTCCCGGGCAGTGGACAGGTTAGGTAAGCAAATCTTTGCATCAGCGACCTTTGCCGTTAGTTCTCTGAACTTTCTGGCACATTTTACAAGGCTCCAGAGAGATCTTATCTCCAAAAGCCATGAAAAATGCAAACTTTTTTCTGCATCTGCAAAGTAATTAGTTTTTTTTTTCCCCATAGCTAAATACTCTGTGGGAGTCAGGAAGTCTGTAGCTGAAGGTGTTTGTACATTCCGTTTCAAGTAAAGTTGACAAAGAATCATCCCTGACCATTACACGGAGACAAGCTATCTGTACATGCAACCATTCTTTGCTAAGGTAAATACAAAGTTTAAAGGTGGAATGGCAAGCAATTCAGTGGAAAATAGTTTAAACTTTTAATTCAGAAATAACTTTGTCATTCAACCCATGCACAATTGTATAGGTGAACAAAATTTCAATCCTCCAAGCTCAAAAACATAAAACAAGAAACACAAAAAAACAGAAGACACATTAACAAAAGTGTTGAGCCAACCATAGGCACAAAAACATTTAACCACCACACCTCTCCCTCCAGAACAGCCAGCAGCCAAAAACGCAGTTTAGACCTTTACAAACCAGCAAAGGCACAGAAGTTTCAGCCACCACATTTCCCATTCTAGCACCAGCAGCATCCAAACCCCAGTCCAGTCCCACCGACACTACAGACAGCACAAAAGTTGTGCAGACTCAAATGGCCACAACCAGTCAAATGATCCTTCCTTCCCTCCTTCCTTCCTCAGTCTTCACCATCCACACAGTTACCATCACCATCACAAACCCCAGAAACCATCAGCAGTGTCTGAAAATCCATTATGGTTTGCTGAAATTCACGGGAACAGTCCAGTCAACAAATCTCACCAGCAAACAAGGTTTCAGCCTCTGCTCCTGCGTCCAGCTCCGACTCACCACTGAAGGCCCATCTTCCATGCATTCCTTTTCAAGGAGCAAAAAAAAAAACTTACATTTGAGCACACATTATGAATGTCACGGACACCATGGCTGCAGACACAAGCACACTCGACCCAAAAAAAATGGACTAGTCAATCAACAGAACCAAAAATAAACAAAAAGAAAGTAAAAGTGCAAAACGAGAGCCAGAGAGGCCACTACCACATGAGGTGCCACACTCTTGGGAAAATATATAGGAATTTATGAATATATAATATATATATATATTTGTGTGTGTATATATAATATATATATCAATTTTTTTATATGTAGGAAGTGAGTAAGAGATTGCAGGCTCCTTAGCAGCCGTAATACTTCATTGCATTTAATAAAACAGTGTATAGTTTAGTTGTGTTTAAAGATAGCCAGTGCACTTTTTCTTAGGACTGAAAGTGAATGTACTCTGAAGCCATACAAGCTGTTTTTCAGATCTGGGAGGGGAATAGAGATATAAAAAGAATAGACCACAGTGTAAGTGGGAACACAGGCTGTACCATGCTCTTTAGCGTGAGTAACCTTAATTTTAAGTTTGGTAATGCCTGCTAGTGAAGCTGTCAATTTGGAGTAATTGCTCCTATCTGGAGGGTTAAATTTAATTTTTTGAAACTATACATAGCTGTATGTGTTTGTTCTAAGTTAATAGGAGTTGGGGATGTTGTGAAAAGGTATTAAGTTTTTTTTTTTTGTTTAAGGGTTATCATTAAAACAAAAAGTCTTGAATGATGTGACATAGGTTCAAATGGGGATGAGAAGAAACAACTGTGTAAAAGAGCATGCCAAACTTTAGTGTGTGCATGTAACACAAAAGTTGAAAATACACATGCGACAAAATTATCATATGTAATAAGTTGAAAATACACATGCAACAATCATATGTAATAGGTGGTAATAGTAGCTTTTTTAACATAATGGCTCTGCTAGAATGTAAATGGCCTCACAAGTATGGACAAATAGGAAAGAGTATTGAATCATGTTAAAAAATCCAGAGTATAAATAGTAATACTACAAGATATCCATTTAGAAAGAAATGAGAATGTGAATTTAACAAAGGATTTCAGAGTGGATATTCAGCAGACTATCAGGGACAAAGAAAAAGGGGAGTAATTTTACTAATTGCTAGATGGACTCCAATAGTGACAGAAGAGGAAAAAAAGACAAAATCAGTAGATTTATGATAGTAAGGGGATATTGGCAAAGGAGGAGGATTATGCTGGTATGTATGTATATTGCACCAATAAATGCTGTTATGGAGCTTAAGAAATTTTGGAGGAGAAATAATCAGACTATTACTTATAGGTGGGGACAGTAATTGGTGTGAAATAGTGAGGATGTATTATGGGAGCTAGAAGGGAAAGTATAACAAAAAGAGAGTCGATTTATGAAGAAATTTATGAAAATATTTAGTATGGAAGATGTGTATTCAGTAGTAAGAAATTGGAAAGAATAGATTTCCTATTAAATAAATGAATGCTTAATATAGCGAACACTGTTTAATCGACAGCTAAATGTCGAAACGGCAAAATCCCAAAGACACGGAACAGCAATTTTTTTTCCCAGGGAAAAAAATCACTGGGCCGTTTTCGGGACTTTGCTGTTTCCTGTACTGTGGATCTCAGAGTTGGTATATTTAAGTCGGGGGCAGCATAGCTACCCCCACTTTATTTTGTGTTTGGGGTTTTTTTTTTTTTTTTTTTTTGCAGACCAGCGATTTTTTACCCTGAGAAAAAAGATTGCTGTTCTGTTTGTTTGAAGTTTTGTGTTTTCATTTTTTAGGGTTGATTATACAGCGTTTGCTATTTTAAGCATTTGCTGTTATAATATAGACCCAAAAGAATGTACATACTATTCCCCAAGGCACAATAACTAGGCTAAACTAGATGGAAGTTGTATTTCACAAGAACATGTGCATTTAATTGGAAGCTTTGACATGCATCCAGTAACTATTTCAGGTGATGCACTAATAAAAACTAAAACAAAAAATGCAGGGTTATGAAGTAAAAATGAGACACTAGTGCTTTCCCACTGCTAAAAACAATGGGCAGTGGAAATTGTTCGCGAGTTATTAGGGGAGATAAGAAATATCTGAAGAAGTTATAGCTAGTGAGTGGGATAAAATGAGAAAAGAGTTTAAAAATATAGAAAACAAGAGAGATGGTTAAGAATTAGTTAGAGGGACTGACAACAGTTAAAATTTTGCAAAATAAGGTGAATCTCAAAAAGTAAGAGAGCATCTGGATAATATGCATGAGTTTAGAAAAACTGAGGTTAAGCAACTGTTGTTTGATAACTCCAGAGCACAAAAACCTTTTGCACAACAATTTAAGCAACAGAAATTAGAAAGGGTTGTCACTAAACTTAGGGTGGCTGTATCAACAAAAATGACCAGAGTTCCTGTAGAGGTATTAGAGATATTCCAGAAATGTTATGAACATTTTTATAAAACAGAGAAATATGGTAATCAAAAAGGGTACAAATGCGTACCTGTTATTTAATTGCGGACTATCATTTTGTTATTTGTTTTGTAAACTGTCTGGCACATATGCTGTAAAAAAGTAAGTACATAAAATGGAATATATTTTATCATCATTGTCAACAAATTCCCACTTTGTTAGCTGGAAGCATGAAGTCTGCATTTCCAGTTTAACCTGCATCATCTTTATTGAGGCATCTTTGCCAATGAAGATACTTTTTGTGAATGAGCTGGCTTCTCCTTCTCTGTTGTACAAATATAACAAAAGGGAGATAGATGACTTTGGCAATACAGTGTACCTGTACAATGGCAGACTGCAAAAGCAGAATTTTTAGGAGTGAGTTTATTAGAACAGCTGAACATAAGTAATCAGACTTGTCAGGTTTTACAATTAATTTTTAAAGTTACAGTCATCTAGTTTAGACAATATAATTTCATGACGTTGATCACTGTTAGTAATTTCTCTCAACAGAGCTAAAAACTGTTTTTAATCTTTTATGGTCAGAATCTGCAATGATGACCACTCCGTAGAGCTAGAACTTGTATACTAAGTAGCATCACAGGCATATTTCACTGGATGATGGAGACATTTGCCTTGGAACATACAAAGGCATTTACAGGGGATCTCCCTCTATATGACCTAGGATAGTACAGCTTTGTCACTGGCAGATATTGTATGGTTAACCTCATATTTTTTTTTTGGAGTGCGACCATCACCTTGGATGAAGACTTACCTTGATGTGGCTGTAGTACTTGACTCTATACCACATGACATAGTTGTGCACAAACTCAGGGCTTTAAGGGTAAATAAAGCTACAGCAACTTGAGTTCACAATTCACAAGAGCAAGAATAATCTTATCCTTACCATCCCATCACCAGTGGAGTCCCTGTAGGCTCTGTTCTGGGGTCAGTCTTTTCTGTTATCTTCTCGGATGTCAGCTTTGACTTCGGTGTCCAGATCATATGAATGTGAGGATGACTACAGAGATGTCCTTAGGCCTGCTTGCATCACTCCTTTCATATCGCACATAAATTAATACATGAAAGGTACAGTAGAAATTACCTTCCCTTCAGTGTCATAAAATGCAGCATGCTGCCATTCAGCACCACTCTCAACCCCTCAGCATCCTGGACTATTGATGGGAAACAACCATACCTCTCAATCTTTTGGCACAAGAAATCTGGACAAAGACAAAATTAATTGGGGGACAAATGCCTGTGAATAGGGACAAATTATATATATTGCTCTTATAAACATAGAAGGTTGCTAGAATAAAATATTTTGTGTTGCCATGCATTTTCTGAAGTACAGGAGGTCTGTCATTTATTGAATTCAGTCTTCACTGATTTGCCAGAAAACTACATATTTTATGAGCAACAGACCAAAAATATGAGGTGAAAATCTGGGCAGTTGAGAGGTGTGGCAATGACTGAAAGTTGAGAAAGCAGTAGGTAGACTTTGGGGTCCTTGTAGACGACATTTCCTTTGATACCATATAGCCACTAATGCCCACAAAGACCATGCTTCTGCTGCCCATCGGATTCTCTGTAGGCTTAAGAACTGTGTCAATGACATAGTTTTCCACCTCTATACAGCTGTTATTTGGCCATTTAGAATTCTCCACCCTGTTCTGTAATGCACTTGTGTGCCATTTTGTGCAGTTGGACAAAATATAAAGTTTCCACAGAAACAGAAGAAAAAAGGCTTCAGATCTTGTCTTATACCAAGAGCACAGCATCTCTTTCTCTTCTGTGTATTTTATCATCTCCTTAGAGGAGACATGCTTGACATACAGACCATTGAAGGACCCTGTACTATTTGAAACCCTGTGCTTAATCTGTCACCCTCAATAAAAATGAATACCAAAGATACAGTGAAACTTGCAATCCTGCATCTAAAGGGCCCTCATGCCTGTGAAGTAAATTCTGTCTGTTATTTAAACTCAGCCCATCAGTCTGAACCTTGAAGAAATTGATTACATGAGCACCAGTAAGTTCCAGCATGTGGGGTTCAAACTCATTGGTGGCCAGTAGGTGTTGAGCTCATACAGTAAACCTGTGAATGTCTCCTCTAAGTACGGGCTTGTAGTAATTTGCAAGAGTGGTGCTGTGTTGTTTAGTGCTGATCCACCCAGACCATGTTCTGGCTCTGCCCTGGAGAAATGCAAAAAAAATGATCAGCTTTGGTCTTGTAAATCCAGGCTTAGATTTTTGATTCCATGTTTATTCTGTGTTTTTAAACTTGCTTCCTTTAACCTGTAAACAATGGCATATTATTTTAAGTTTTTTTTTGCATTACCACAATTAATACTTCACTTGATATTACTCTATTTTTAGTACCTGGGAGCCATTTAGTCTCAAGGGGCTGTCATTCTGCATTATAAGTACTGTGATGTTATTTTTGTTCAGACTGTCACATACCTTTTAACGTCTTCAAGGATGCTTTCTTTAACACATTAAACCTCAAATTCTTTTTTATTATAGTTATACTGAGTCCCTTTCATTGTAACCTAGAGAAGTATTACTTGCAGCCAGTTTTTCTTTTCTCAAATTTTTCTTCCAGTAGTTTACATTGGAGACCATTATGATGTGTCTTCTCATGTTGTATGTGAGCTTTACTGACAAGGCACCATGGTTCATCTCCATTGGTTAATAAGGTAGATTTGTGTATGGGGTTCTTTTTTCTGTAACCGTATGAGCTACCTTTTAGGACTTACCTTGACTTACCCAGTAGGATGATTATATCTAGTTAACGGGTTGCTGAAGCATGCAATATTCCTGTATTTTTGTACATAACAGTTTTAACGCTTCACTGCTCATGAAGCTGCCATTGATGTTCCCCTGCGGTTTTCTTGTACTGTTTTTTTTTCTTTGAAAACATGCTATTCTCAGCTGTTTAATAAAGGTGGCTTTTCTGATCTTTATTGCTCGGGTTTCTAAAGCCTACAATAATCCTCATGTAATACTGTCTTTCATTTCATCTCTGTGGATCAGATTTACGAAGTGTTTCAAAGGTCCCCAGGTAGGCATTTGCTAGCTGTGGTTATTTCTGAAGCTATCACTTGCTTGTAACACTGTTTTTTTTTTCCTTTAACTTAAGTGTGTAATAGTAACACATAATCTACCTTGGGTGCTAAATGCATTCTAATACTTAGAAAACAGACAACAGCCCTTGTCACTTTTCTGGACAGTTTTTTTTTCTGTTTGCATGGCTTGCAAATGTTCATTTTGCTGTTTTATTCCATTACCTTATTAGATTCTTATGCATACGTTTTAATGAAATTTAATACAGTAGTATGCCACCTTCACAAAAAATATATATATATATATATATATATATATATATATATATATTTATAGTTTACCATCACAATGCAGAATGACGGTTTGGGGAACATGGGAATGCTGAATGTTACTTGGCTGATTTCCATATTGCCAACCTTCAATTCTGGGAGTCTCCTGTTCAGAGAATACCACTGTGCATTCGCTCATACGTGGGCGATATTTCGTACTGAGATTGTGGGACAGTGCGGATCAGGAGATTTACCCTTTTCTGCACTGTAGTGCGATCTCGGAGTTGGAATATGTAAGTGGCAGGGGGGTGTGGGGGGGCAGGGGTGCTTGCCCCCCCTGCAAAAACATTACTGTGTTGTGCAGTATAGATTTGGTCCATACGTACTGCTGCAAAGGGGACAATGGTCTTCCAAAGTCAAATTCGACTTCACCTCATTTAGGTTGCCGATATTCCAACCTAATTAATATTCTGAACATCGAACATGTAAACCTCATTTTTGCACAGTTTACGTTCTGATGTTCGATGTTTTTAATAGTAAATATATATATATATATATATATATATATATATATATATATATGTATATATATCATTGAATACCTTTCTCTGCACATCTAGAGCAGCAACTTAAACTTTAACAGAGTTACAGGGAGATTATATATACTAGTATACTAGTATGTCATATTTACAAAACAAAAAATCATATAGATCAGTGAATGCCCCTCTTGTACATGTAACTCATCAAATCTAGCCCTAAAAGTCTTACTTGTATTTATACAAATTGGTTCTGGCATGCCACCTTTATTATGCCACATCACCAAAAAAAGTATTGGTGAATACTTCTCTGCATAGCTAATAAAGCAACTTTAAATTCCTGCATTTGTATACAGGGATTTAGTACAGTAGAATGCCACAGTTACGAAAAATGTATACGTGAATGCATCTCCTTCTGCATGTTAAAAGTTCTACGTTTAGTTCAAGGGCATTACTACATTAGTGTTCCACATTTACAAAAATCTTTACTAAAGCGGATCTAAAGCTGCACCTTAAAATCCTTTATTTATTTTCTGTGTGGAATTTCCACAACTGAGGGAGGGGTATTTGTACTCCAACATTCTTTGGCTACTTGGAGGATTCAGTGGTGTGTTTAAGAAGTAATGCCCATTGTCATGCCTTCATTGGACCTCTGAAATGGGAATACATATACTTTGTATTTTCTGGTCTTTAGTCAAAAGAACCAGAGCTGTCTATGTGGAATTGTTCGCAGAAACCCTCAGCAAGCTTGTAAATAGCTGCAGAGACACAGCTGTACCTACCGCAAATAAGCAGAGCAACCTCCAGCAACAGGCCTCCCTGGTGGAACCCCAGTATAAATATTTTGTATAATAAAAGAAAGATAATCTTGCCCTAAAACAGTGATGTTGCTCCGCAAGAGAAGAGTTCCCTATCAGTCTTAACCAGCAACTCAGGGGATTGATCAAATCCACCAAAGCCAAGCTTGAGATAAAAATAGTCTCCCGAGCTAAGAACAACCATAAGGCTTTTTTCAGTTATTTCCGCAACTTTAAAGGCAACGCCCAACAATGTGCTGAACTAATGGTGAGTGGAACCACCTATATGGAGTCAGAGGATGTTTGTAAAAAAACCCATATATCATCTGGTGAATAGCCAGCTGACTTACTGATGGGACACGAAGTTAAGATAGCGGAAGTCAGTCACTAGTGGAGTCCTGCAGGGATCAGCACTGAGACCTAACCTTTTTAGCATCTCTGAAGTCAAGGCAAATGTCAAGGGCCTCTGACTGACTGACTGCAGATGACTGCAAACTAGGCATGGACATTGAATCCTCTAAAGACACAGATTCTCTCTAAGAGGGCCTGACACAGGCAAACAACTGGTGCCAGAGGAGTAGACTAAAACTAAGTGCAAAAAAAAAAAAAACATAATAGTACTCTTTGGAAAGATGGTCACCCTTGGAAATGACCATACTAAAAATGCACCCCTTAAAGGAGACCACAGTTGTCGGGTATCTGGGAACATATGTTGACAGTAAGCTAACATTTGACCACCATGTGCCCACTATGGTGAGAAAAATCATTCTATATTACGCAACTTATAGTTAAGGGCATGGCATCCTAGTTCAAGTAAGTCATTATTCCACTGTCAAAACCAAAAATAAAGACTTGCAAGGAGTGTCCAAATAGAGGTCGGAAACCAGGATTCCTTCTTGAAAGGATCTTTTATTGAAAATCACAAAACACCAATAACGCCAAACCAATCTATACGTTTTCGACAAAGGCAAGTCTTCATCAGAAAGTGATCTTAAACAAAAAACAGAACATTTAAATAGCCATTCAATATCATGATTCAATTAATCCAATTAAAATCTAACCAATAAAAATCTCTAGTACTGAAATGTCTATTCAAACTTCTTTAACAGTACTATTTACGTAAAAGTTTGTAAGTACAATAAATAAAATTTTTAATACACAACATAATTATTCAAAATACATATAAATTAGTTAAAAATTGTATCTTCCCTTTATATATATACGAAGTTACTATTGCAGTTGTTTAAAAATAGTTTGAAGTTTAAAAAATCTAGCCCTAATTCCATATTTCCATAGCCACCTTGTGGCTAAAACCTAAAATCACAATTTAGCAGCCCTTAATTTAAGAACTGAGGAAATGGAAATCATGTCATTCAAACCAGGTAACTTGGTGGAATCCAAAGTAATCTGCCAGTACAACTTTCTATATTCGAGTTTGGCTTCCCACATATCACCTCTTATTTCCTTTGGGATAATTTCTAAGACAAAGAAAAGAAATGTAGCCTGGGAACAAATCAAAGTATGTCTAAAAAGGGCATTTTTACTATTTTGTTTCTTTATTTCATACAAATGCTCGTATATACGTTTTTTTAACTTTCTCTCGGTTTTTCCAACGTAGTAAGAACTACACATTTTACATATAGCAATGTAAACCACACCATAAGTATTACAGTTAGAGAAACTGTCACTAGTAATCTCCTTGTCTCTTGCTGTAATGTAAATGCTGGTTTTTATTAGCTATATAGGGGCACTGTGAGCAGGATCCACATTTGAAAGTACCCACTCTTTTGTTGGTGTTTTGTGATTTTCAATAAAAGATCCTTTTAAGAAGGAATCCTGGTTTCCGACCTCTATTTGGACACTCCTTGCAAGTCTTTATTTTTGGTTTTGGTTGTCGTTTGACTTGCTTCCATTATTCCACTGTACTCGCGTCTCATCAGACCAGTCACTGTGCACATTGCTCCCTACCACGTGTACCTGACCAGACACTAGAAATAGCTTGAAGAGATCACAGAGGTTCCTCACAAAAAAAAATGCAAGGAGTCAATAAGTCCTTGGCAGACTGTCTCCAGTCCCTATCCCCTGTACTCGTTCTCCTTCAAACTGCTGCACAATGATCTGTGCCTAGCCTACAAAGCATCCTTTAATTCCACACTTCTGGATCTGTTGCACATTCATAAAACAAGTATCCGAAATGTATTTATCCCTGGCTTGGCACCTATTTCCCTCATGGACAGGGGCAGCCTCTGAACACTTGATGTGTACAAGCCTGTATAATTGGAAAATTCCTTGCAGTAATGACACGCCTGCAATATTTTGGTAAATTTAGGGCAAGCTTGGCTAGGCTTAAAATGTCTCTTGAGTCAGTAGCCTAGTAACCTCCAGTGAACCTATAAATCTTTCTTTTCTATTGCATTTTGATATAGAATTATTCTTCACCTGAAGGCAAAGTGTGTTTTTGAGGTGGTTAAAATGCATTTTATTTGGTTTCAATGATAACTGCAGTTACTGTCCCATTATTCAGAAAAAAAAGTTATTTTTGTGTAAAATGTTCTGTCCAATACATTAAATCAAAGATTACAATGATGTATTCCATGAAATTGAATGGAATAAAACTTTGGACGTTTTTATTATTGTTTTCCAGAATTTTAGGCATAGCTATCTTACATGTTTCTCTGTGAATGCCACCTTGGTTTTTATTACTGTAGGGGCACTTTTCATAGCTGTAAAAGAATTGGTCTATTTTTAAACATTTAAATGCCTTTCAGGTATGGGAAATGTAACTCAAAAGTTCAAACTGAGTTGAGGGTACTAATCAGAGTTTGCAAACGTGCCAAAAAATAACAAGAAAGGTGCAGTTAAATTAAGTACTATGGGACCACAGATTTTCTTCCTAGCTGTAATGTACAAACATATTAAACAGACTGTATCCGGCAGCAGCTATGTGTGTGTGTGATATATATATATATATATATATATATATACACACACACACACACACACACACACACACACACACACACACACACACACACACACTGGTTTATATGTTAATTTAGTTGGAATAATTTGGCAAAGAAGTGCTAAAATAGGTCAGTTTACTCTGAGGAAGTTAATTATTTTTTTAAACTAAAGGGAATGATTATTTTGTTTACATGGTATATGTATTTAAAATGGGTCTACTTGACATCACCAAAATGTCAGTAGACCGAATTTCATATAATCGAAATGAAAAGAGCGAAGTTTCACATAACTGACACTTTACTGTGCTAACGTTCAGATGACTGAATGTTTGAAATGCTGACTGCAAACTGAGCGGAACAGGAAGTTCGCTCAGTGCCACACTGTAGTGCGAACTCAGAGTTCATAGGTTCGTACTAGGCTATCTGCCCTAGGGCATTTATAAGCCTAGTCAGAGTGTGTGTGTGGCTTCCCCTTAGGATGAGAATACTATGCCCATTTAGGGTTTAGTTTACTGTGCCTCTGTCTAGTAGTGACACAGAGATGACCCCCGGGGTAAACCTACGATCTCCCATCCACTCGTCAAGATTTCTCTTGAAGAGAGTTGGTGAGGGGCTCTGCCTAACATGGACTGGGATTCTGTTTCAGAGTGTAGGGAGCCTCTGGGCTATGAATCTGTCCCTCCAGCACGTCCTATTTATTTCTGTGTTGAGGTTCAAATCTCTTGCTCTCATGGCTCTGATGGAGTTGGATTTTCTGAGGTGGAGCATGTCCATTAATTCCGGATTGGACATGGTCTTGTACGTCAGGCATAGATCACCTCTGAGTAGGCGGTATGCGACTGAATAGAGCTGGAGTTTCTTCAGCCGGGCAGCATATGACATATGTTTGAGACCCTTTATCCTCTTGGTGAGGAACTTTTGGGGTCTTTCCAACTGCTGCAGGTGTCGGGTAAGATGCATCCCAAATGGGGCATTGTACTCAATCATGGGCCTGATAAGAGAAGAGCACAGGGGCACAATGACCTCTCTTGATCTAGATGTGAAACCCTTCATGATAAGGTGGGCAATATAGAAGGTCTTCCTAACCACTTTGGCAATGTGAGTGTCAAATGAGAGGTTACTGTCAACTTGGGTCCCTAGGTCCCTGATTACCTCTTCCGTACTTAATGGATTACCACCTATGTGGTAATTTGTGGGTACCTTGTTTTTCCCAAAGGGTATGACTATACATTTTTTGGCGTTCAGCTTAAGGCCATGGCTCTGGCACCAATTATCCGTTTCTATGAAGCCTCTCTGAAGGATGCTTGTGTCCACTGGAGAATCAATTATGTCGCCCAGTTTGCAGTCATCTGCAAACTTTGTCAGCCACAATCCTCCTATGTTTGCCTGTACCTCGGAAAAATAAATGCCGAACAAGAGGGGTCCCAGGACTGAGCCCTGTGGGACACCGCTTGTGACCGGCTTAGAGTCTGACATGGCTCCAGCAACTCTGACCCTGTGGGTTCTGTCCTTGAGCCAGTTTGCAACCCATCTTGTGACATATGGGTTTACATTTAAGCTGGTGAGTTTGTCTATGATGCCCGAGTGGGGTATTGTGTCGAAGGCTTTTGCAAGGTCAAGGTAGGCTGTGTGAACTGCCTTACCCTCATCAATGGCCTTAGTGACTGTTTCAAAAAAGTCAACCAAGTTCAAAAGGCAGGATCTGCCCTTGACAAAGCCAAATTGGGTAGGATCCAATGTCTGTAGGTCCCCAATGTCTTTGTTTATGAGTTTCATAATGATCCTTTCCATAGCTTTGCAGACCAGGCTCGTCAAGCTTATGGGGTGGTAATTTCCAGGGTCCGTAGAAGCACCGCCTTTGTGGAGTGGGACCACAGTTGCCATACGCCACACTTTGGGTACGTATCCTGTAGTAAGGCTAGCCCGGGAAACCGTCCGGTCCCATTGATGCTGTGTTTTTAGCTTTAGAGAGGGCGGCTCTCACCTGGGCATCTGAGATGTTTGGGAGGCTACACTCTGCTGGGATAGATATTTCTCCTTTTGGGGGAGGGGGAGGAGAAATTTGCACTGAACCTGTCTGCCAGAATGTTGGCAATGTCTGTGGGTTCAGTGTATTTTGTGTCATTTTGGACTAACTCTGAGCATATCTGGGAGTTTCCACCCAGGTTTCTAACATAGCTAAAAAGGCCTTGTGATTGTCTTTTGTGTCTTTTGCGATTTTTCTCTCCAAGTTGGCCTTGGATGATTTTATGAGTGATCGTAGTTTTTTGCTAGCACTGATCAGAGATGCCTTCCCTTTTAGGGATTTTGCTATGTCATGTAGTAGCTTCCTCCTCCTGTTGTAAAGTTTGTTAATGGCTGGGGTCCACCAGATCGGGCACCTGCCTTTGGGGGAATGGGTCTTGGTTTTATTTGGGATTGCATGATCCATGCATTCTTGAAGGTGCCCGTAGAAGGCATTTATAAAGGATTCAGCAGTGTGGGTTGTGGTTTCCACTGGCCCAGGGGCCTTGAAGGATACCACTTCAGTCTTAAGAAGTGTGAAGTTGGCTTTTGAGAAGTTCTTCACTGTGGTCTTTTGTGCAGGGGGTGGGGGCAGGATGTGGATTTCCAGTGAGATTAATTTATGGTCTGATCTCACCAATGAGGGGTATACTTCCGGTGTGGAGCATTTTGTCCCCATGTTTGTGATGATCAGGTCTAGTATATTATCTCCTCTTGTGGGAATGGTGACTAGTTGTTCCATCGCATTTGAGTTTATGAATTCTAGGAACCTTTGGGCTAGGGTGTTGGGGCTTGAGTAATGTTCCCAGTCTATGTTTGGGTAGTTGAAGTGTCTCAATATGATGGTATTTGGAGAAACATTCATACTCTCCAGTGTCTTCAGGAAGACTGTGTGGGGTTCCTGAGTTTGAGAGGGTGGTCTGTAGCATGCTACAAACTGTAGGGCAGTTTTGCCTATGGTTAGTTGCACCTGGATGGTCTCCGATGCTTCGTGCATTGCCACTAACCTGGAGGTGTGGGTATCTTTGATGAATATGGATACTCCCCCTCCTTTTGCGGTTCGGTCCATGTTTTGAGGCCGGAAAGCATGATATGAGGTAAAACCTGGTAGTGCTGGGGTGCTCTCAGGAGCCTTGAACCAGGTTTCAGTCACTGCACAGACATCGATGTTCTCCATACTGAGGAGGGCTTCGGGAGCGTGCATCTTGAGGTTTAGACTTCTGGCATTGAGCAGCATTACCCTTAGTTTTTTTCCACTTGTGTTTTCTAGGGAGGTAGGTTTGTCATTTGAGCCTTTCCTAAAAAAGGCACTATGGGGGTGGCAAGAGCCTTGGCCAATATCCGGAAGCCCAGGGGTGACAGGTGCAAACCATCCCTTGCAAAGCAGCGTGGCTTGTCAAGCATGTCATCCCAAGCAGACAGACATTGGATCCCCTTAGAATGACACCAGTAATTAAGCCAATTGTTAAAACTGATCATTTTGTCTTTGTACTGTGGCATCATTCTTGGTGAGGGTAAGATGCTGCTCAGGGTCAGGGTCATACCGGCCTGGGCTACATAATCAGAGAGCTCCTCTATGTCTCTTTTCATGTAGTCCAGGGAGGTACGTCTCAGGTCATTCACACCGGCATGGACAATGACTGAGTCATATTTGTACTTGCTGTGGAGTGACCTGAGGGCTTGTGTTATGTGGCGGATTCTAGCGCCCGACAGGCAGCTTATTGTAACCTTTTCCTTGTTCAGTCTGGTGAGCGGGACGTCAGTGTGTCTGACTATGGAGTCACCTATTACAAGTGTGTCTGGCATGTTGTTTGGCCTTAAGGGCTGTGACTGTTTAGCACACTGACTTTGTGAACTGTGTGTTGCATGTGCTATGTCTTGAGGTAGTGGTCGCTTGGGTGTCTGCTTTGGAGGCCTCTGTTGTTTTGGTAGATTTTTAATCAGAGCCTCTGAGTATGTTTTTGTGTGTTTATGTGTTTGGTTTGCAGTTGTGATAGGTCTATGTGAGACTGGGTTTGTGGTGTACGTGGTTACCTTCTCCTCCTGACTGGTTTTGCCAGTACTGAGTTGAGAGAGCTCAGCCTCCAGTTTGGCTATATAGTTGCATCTCTCACATATATTTGTATTTGTTGGGAGGAGAGAGGGTTGTCTGTATACTTGAGGCAATTGTAACATTGCCTCAAGATTCCCAGATTCACCAGCTGAACAGGAGAGGACGCCAGCAACTGACCCTTCAACTTGCTAGAATAGTGTAAATGATTGCTGTGTAACTGAGTCAGAAAGGACCTATAGGGACATTGGTACTCAAGGGGATTTAGGTGAATGAAGTACTTTCTTTTTGTTTAAGAGTGCTTTACCTGTATAAAAATGCTTTAGGAGCAAGTGCTGGGCTTTTCAGATAGAGAATAGACTGTTTAGATTGCAAGTAGAGCAGTTCTAAGGGAAAAATTGAAGAGCAGACTTTATGGAGCCAGAAATACTTTAAACTTGATTAACCGGCGCTGCCCCATGCTGCTCTATGAGCAACTTCGCGCAAAAGCGAGCAAAAACAGGCTTTATAGCAGGGGGTTGAAAACAGCCAGGAATTGACCTAAAATGGCCAATAAACTACAAGTTGCTGGGCTGGAACCACTCCTCTAGGGACAAATAGGTTGCTCAGTGCTCCCCACTCCCACTGGTGAACAAAGAAGCTTCCTCTTATCCAAATAAGGATATGGATAGCACAGGAACTATGACAAAAGCCCAGAGATCAGCAGAATCTGAAGACTGGACTATTCTAGTTCAGTAAGGTGGGAAAACAAGGATATTTTTTTTTTTCTTTTTTTACAGAGACAGAAGAAAAAGATACAGTAGCAAACAGTAAATGCTATAAAACGGCTAGCGCACTTGAGTGTGTTAGCCTAACAGTTAAATTAAACAAAAAATAACTTTTTAAAGTGCAAACTTTAATTTGCAGGGGGGCAGCCCCCCTGCAAAAGCATAAAATAAAGGGTTTGCTTACCTTTTGTAGGGTGATACGTTTCTGTGTATCCTAGGTGCATCCTGTGATAACTCTGACATACTTCTTTAAATACAAAGTACTAGTTATGTAGCAGTGCTGTTAACGTGTGTAATGTATGGAGTAGGAGGTTTACACTTTGGTTTTGTAAACATTGGTTAAGTGACACTTCGTTGTTGTGAAATTTCGTGCTAGTGATCTCAGTGTTTTGAAAGTCAATCTTATGGCAGTTCGGGCATGTAAAGTAGACTCACTTAAAACAGTTTTAGTTTTTGTGTACCTTTATGGCTTATGCATGATAATCTGTAAAACACTTCAGTTCTGTTTATTAAATCTTTGCAGCATAGTTGCTTCCAAACCAGGCATGAGTAGTGTTTCAGTTTGAGAAAAAAAAAACATATGCATGAGTTCAGTGTTTTTAATTTTGTATACCAGACCTCTGAGCAAAGCTTTCAGACCATTTTATGTGACTCTAATTTAATCTTCTATTCAGACAAAATGTTGAAATGGTACATACATTTCTTGTGTTTGAGACCCTCAAATTATCTTTTGAAACCTCAATTGAAAGTTATTATGAAACAGCATTTCTTAAGATGCCTGCAGACTTTTCTTTTTTTATTTTAATTTTTTCATTTTAATGATTACACCTTTTTTTCTTTCTTAAAGTGCTTGTGAATTTTATTTTTATTTTTTAAAATGCCTACAGATTTGTGTAGAGATGGGAAGCTCTTACCGTGCACATTGCACCTTTAATTTGGATCATGGTTGACTGCCAAAGGAAGAAAGATGTATTTCAAAGTGGTAGAAGTTGTAACCCATCTCCTGTGTTATGTTTAGCACTGGAGGTAGTGAAGTGACGTTTGTTTGCATGTGACTTGACAGATAAATGACAGTAAACGTGACTTCTAAGGCCCTTTACAGTGAGTACTTATTGGGATTTCCTCTTCTGATGTCTGAAATGTATATTTTTACACTTATCTAGTGCTTCTGCTTTGGTTCATGTCTGCCTCCAGTTTATGCATGCCGTGTTTCAATGTCTGACCCATCAAGGAAATTAAGACCACTGCATTCTCATACTAGTGTTAAGGGAGTTTCTCCCCTCCTTAGCCTGCCCTAGGAGTTGATTCAGCATACCCTGACGTCTTTGTGTCAGTGGTATATATAAGGACAATATGACTTATCCTTAATGTACCCCTTTTTATAACCCCTCCTTTGAGTAGACACTTGGGCTTTTACAGTTCATTGTGGATAGGCTTGTTGCTTGATGGCTTTTAATTCCAGAAACCTCTAAAACTTTCTGCATGTGGTTTTCCATTCCATGTGATATAAACACGCGTACATCCTTTAGTTCCATTTTCAACAGGTAATAAATTCACACCAGGGTTTTTGTGCCTCACATTCAGTACTTTACATTTGTCTGTCCTGAATTTTACCCGCATCACTCTGCCTCAGTAGTCAGCTTTTCTAAGGCCTTCCTTTGACATTTTCTGACAGCTGCTGTTGCAGCATTTTGAGACATATTTAGGTTGTCTGGTACCCTCAGGTGTTCCCCAATGTTGAGCACCTCAACTGAAAGCTGAGGAGCAAAAAGAAGGGAAAAAAGCTCTTGCTCTTCTCTGAATCTCTGGCAGACCACTTGCTACAAATGTTTCAATGGCTTCCTCTGGTTAAAATACCAGACACACAGTACTTCAGTCGTTACTGCATTTATAGCATCTGTATTCTTTTCTTATACCCCTGACACCTTGTACCTAGGACATCAGCCCCCTTCGTCCCACCCTAGTTAGGCCTCTGTCTGTACCTATATTAATGTCATCCTTGAAGTTGATCCTATTGTGTAGGTACCAGATCCAGGACTGGCCACTTTGTCACTTCTCATATTTGTTTTATTTATTACATCTCTTGATTGAGAATGTTCAGCTGGAAGGATCCCATTTTCAATGGAATCCTAGACTGAGAGAGACATGCAGCAGAGCTTCAGACATTAGAAACGTTCTTCATACCGTGCATTAAATCAAGATGCCATAGAAGATAACTGTTGATTTTGCCTTTCATATTGTTAAGCTACAGGAAAAAAAAAATAATCCAAGAAGAGGTGAATGGGAAGCTGAGTAGTACATGCACACACGATAAGACAAAACTATAAACTGACTGGTACAATAAATTTTGAGTGTTAATAATAGGTACAGAAAGTGATCAAAGCTGAATGGCAGTGAATCAACAGCATTCTGCATGAAAGCAAGGTTGTATGTTAAGTAGCGCAAGTCATTTCAAGTACTGGTTGGTGAACAGTAGTTCACAAGTTGTTTACTTTGTCTAGCACTAAATGTACTATAAGCGTAATTTTTGGCTAACTTAATACTCTGAACATAAGCTAAGATCTGGTAATACTCGAAGTTTGAGTGAGCAGAGTCGTGCAAAGATAAACGTTCCCCATGGTGACTGGTTATCACATTCTGTTCCCAGATGTAATTTTCACTGAGGCTTCCTGTTCCTTCCCACACCCCAAAGATGTACCATCAGATGAAGAGGTGAGCTATGTGAATGCTTCCTTCAGTGGAATGGTACCTTGTTTAGGATGAGTTTGAAGCCTTGTGCCCACTGAATACTGGGGTGGTCTTCAGCCCACCTCCCTGAAAATTTGATTATGGTGGTAATCTGAGAATGAATTAATGATCTTGTAATGCTTTGGTATTAAAACCCAACCTTTGTTATTGCGTTCACCTTTGTGCTTATTGCCTATTTGAAGAGGAAACCTATGGCAGATTGCTGTACCTTTTACCATCGTAGTCAGCACCATGCACGAGTTACTGCTTTGAAATGCACTTACACATGCAACGAGCAACACAGATTGTTGCATCTGCCTGTGAATGTTTTTACATTCCCCACCCTGTGCAGAAATGTAAAATAAATTAATTTTTAGAAAGGCACAAACACCATTCTGGGGTTATAAAGGAGAAGACAGGAGATGCATTACAAAGGGAAATTGCATTTGTGTTTCGCAACTAAACTTTCACTTTAGTACAGATTGGTAGAAGAAAAGAGGAGATCACGAGATGGGAGGTCACGCAGTTTGTGAGGTATTTTCTACACCATTTTCTTCTGCCCTTCCCTCCCTCTGTTATTACTAAATAATGGCAGACCTGACACATCCATTTCCCAACCCCTTTTTCCTCAGTGGCCACACTTCCCTCTTGTTGGCAATTACAGCTCCCACATCTTCCACCCCAGCATTAGTAGACTAACACTGTGTAGCCCTAATGGATGTTCTTTTGTTTATTCCTCTTCTATGTGTTTAAAGCTATATCCTGCGCTCTGTTCCTTGCAGCCACAATGCCATATTCTTGCCGTGTTCTAGAGCATCAGACTCTGGCTATGCTCGTTCCTCTTTATTTTGAGTATATTGAATAGGTCACACGTTTATTTATCTACCATTAGGATCTTAATCATTGTAGATCTGTATACCAAGAAAGGCCTTTGAAGTGTTTTGTTTTCTCTTTCTCAGCCACAACATATTTATAGATGGTGCTTTGACAACATCCTGAGCTGCATCCGTAGCCTGTCCTTTTTTTTGGTTCTTAAGCTGCATTTTATCACGTCATATGTGAAAATTATTTTGGAATGGGCATTGTACCTTTGGTAAATTTGTGATTGCTCCTAAAGCACAAGCTAAGACTGTTGATTGTTGTATATGTTCAGGTAGAGGTTACCTAGTGGTGTGGTACAGATACATGGACAAAGCTTGGACTACAGCTCAGGTGACCTGGGTTTAATTAGTGCCTGGGAGCCTGAAGTACCGGCAGGGAAGGCTGGGAGTGTCCATCCATGCAAGGAGATGGGAGTGACAAGTGTATGGTATACTGTTGAGGCTGACTTCCCTGCTGGAGGCTGGGGAGGGAACCAGAAGGTGTTAAATGAGGGTGGCAGGAGTGTCCTGCTTATGTTACTTCATTGCAAATATAAAGGGCAGTTCAGTGCTAATGCCCATCGCAAGTCCCACCTTTGGGATGTTGCTGGGCACATGCATATAGTATAAAATAGATAGTATGTTGGCATATAGTGTAAAATATATAGTATAAAATATTCCCTAACAACAGTATTATATTACACCAGGATCGCTGATGTCCTCACTGGCTCAGGACATGGGTCATTTAAGCCCTGGAGAACCTAGCGCACGTCCTCTAAACCCAATGACTAAGGAAGGAAGTTGGTCAGCTGCAGGAAGCCAAAAAGAAGCAGAAAACAAAACCAACTGTAGACAAATACCGGATTTGGCAGATTTATATCACATTTTTGTTGTATTAGCACAGCAGTACTTTGCTTCTGCAGTACAGAAACAGGGTTGTCTGAGTATTTGAAAAAGCTATAAGATTAAGTATGGAAAAGTTGAACCTTTGTCACACAAGCATTTCTGTTTCAACATGTTATCATTTGGAATTCACAGTGCAGAGATAACAGAAATGCAGAACAGTATGAAACAAGTGTCCTTTGTATGAAGGAATGCATAAAACGGAATATATCATTGTAAGCATAAATTTGTGACAGTGATTTTAAAGTTGGTACTGGGGGACAGTTACCCTTTAGCCAGGGTATAACAGCATTTAGGACCGCAACATGACGCTAAATATAGAAGTTTGAAGAAATCTCATTATGTCCTGAAAGTTTTGCACCATTTGCCTTCTGTACTTTGTTGATGTTATTATTCTTTTCTGTGTATCATGAGGCATAGTTTTGAAAAGCCTCAGTACTTAAAAGCTGAGATTGTGACTCCATTACATGATCATATGTCCTTGCATTTTAAATACAGTTCTGGTAACAGAGGCATTTGGGAGTCTGGAAATAAGGTTTCATCCTGCAAGTAAATGATTGATGACTTAATAGATTATAGTGTGGCCTGAACAGATTATAGTGTGACCTGAATATATACATTTTTGATATTAAAAATAATATTTACGTGAAATTTGTTTTTCTTATGACCCTCTGCATGACAGAATATTTTTCTGTCTTTTCCTTCCCTCTGTATCTTTGGTACTCTGAGAACTATCAATCACTTCTGTGATGTCACTGTAAAGTCACAATTCTGATTATGTACTATGGGATAAGGGTCCACTAGAAACAATTTGTAGTTTTTTTAATGTATTCCTGTTAAACTTGCACTGTGCTGCCACACAAACCGTACTGGACAAGTAAATGGAACAAGACAGAGGTACAACAAACTGTTACTGTGTTTGTATAGCATTATATTCCTGCCTGTTTTGACTATTGTCTTTATTTCATACACATGACAACAATGAAAGTATCAACCAAGTGTTATTCTTAGGATCATATACTTGAAATATACCGCTATTTTGAACACACTGGTGAGTTTATATGGTTTGTTGTTGCACCTTACACTTTTAGCTTTATTTGGCTGTCTTCCATTTTTTTTACAGAGTAGTGTGTACCTTTTTTTCATCTGGTTTGGGAATATACTGGTAGGATGCATGTATACAGGGATGTGAGTAGGCGGGATGCCATTTTTGGATTTACCTCCAATCTAGTTGGTGTTTTTTTTCACTCACCTGACTGTGTGCAGTTCCTGTTGTAGTTTGCACAAGTATGTTTTCTATAGCCCAGCAGGATGAACTCTGTAGTCAGATAAGCATAATGACTACTTTCCAGAGGGTGAGCTGGTTTTCTTTATGACTAGTTATTCTTGTCTTGAAAACATTCAGTCATATAGCATTTTTATCAGTTTCCTAGATTTCTGATGTCTGCTTTTTTTCTCTCTGATTGTTATGCTTAGCTGGAGGCTTTTTATTCCATATTTACCACGGAACAACAAGACCACGTAAAATCAGTGGAGTACTTGAGGAATAACTTCCGACCACAGCAGAGTTTGAATGGCAGAGTGGTTTACAAATCGGCACTCAAAGAAGCTTGGAGCGCAGATCAGTCAGACAGTTTAGGTAATACATCTGATTAAGAATCTTTCAAATGTACCTGCAGATGGCATTGCATTTTAACAATTAAGATGGCTTGGCTACAACTGTTGACATTATGCTACTTAGGTTAAAATGAAGATAAGCAACCTGAAATTTTTTTTTGTTTGCATAAAACTGCACATATCTACTTGACAAACAAATAAATGCATTCCAAAATAATCACAGGCAGGTGGAAGTTGATATATTTGTGAGTGATATGGCTTAGCGGTGGTAGTTTGGCTGTAGAACTGCTAAAGTAAGCCTTTAAAACCAGAGCCGTCTTGCTGCAGTTGTGACCACAGGATACATAGGCTTTAGGTTGCATTAGTATTGGTGATGTAACTGTGCAAGACTCGGTAAAAAGGAGATTAAACAAAGCTGTTAAGGAAGCTTGGAAGTAAACTAGTAATGCTTTGACCTAAGTCTGCTGCTTGAACACACCAGCAGCATAAAGTGCAGATTCGTTAACCTTCATGGTAAAATAATGGTAGTGCATGGTAATTGTTTTAAAGCAATGTTTGTATTTATTTATCTTTGTTTATTGGGAAAGTCCAACTGGGATAAAATCCCTTTTCAGCAGAAGCCCAGGGAGGAAAAAGCTCCACATTTAACACTAGTTTTGACATGTCAATAAAATACAGTTACATGATATCAGAAGGAAAGAGTAAAGCTTTTATCCTGAAATGGGTCCCACACACAGGACAGGGATTCAAAATTTGGATCGTTTGTAAAACTTCGTCTGTGCTACTATATGTCGAGTTACCACTTATTTTTGTGTCATTGTCCATACGGTAATGTGGTAGTCAGGATGTGAAAACTCAAAACTAAACCGTGTTTAGGAAAGGAGCCCACAAGCAACTGAAACAACACAAATCTAAACACACAATCCACTGCAACACCAGAAAAGCTGAAATTATCCAGAAAAGTTAAGTTGTAACACAATTTATTGTGGTACAGGTAAATCATTTAAGCACCAGCTTAAAAAACATAGTTTTGTTCCTAATGCATCCACTGGAACTTCGTTAGAACTAATGAGAGGTGGACTAAGGTTGGTGCTAAACTGATTTCCTTATATCACAATAAATTGTGTTACAATTAACCTCCTTTGGATTATTTCTGCTTTTCTGGGATTGCAGTGAATTGCGTATCTAGACTTTTGTTTGTGATAAGCAGGATGACGTCCATGCACCATTTATTTCATTTGTATTGATACTTAACTCAGCTGTATGTGCAAGCCATCATGGCTGAAAGTACCAATGTTCTTCAGAGTTTCATGTTTTTGTCTGAAGGAACTGTAATAATTTCATAGTGTTTACCTGCATACTGTTAGTGACATACATTTGCTGTGCTACTTTTATTCTAGGAGTCTTGTGTGATGCTGTTTCCTATCATAACAGACTTCAGCATCTGTACTGTCTTTGCTTAAATATCTTTTCTTATCGCTCATGCTTTTATTTCAGCTTGTCAGTGATGAGCTGTTGTCATAGAACAGTGAACACCCTCTTTTCATTAAGGTGCATGTCAGAAAATGGATTCCAGTTGGGGAATCACCATTTGCATTGGCCTCTTCATCTAACATCTCATGGCAAAAGATAGTACACATGCTGTGTAGGCCATGAAAGCATGGCAACATCAGGACATGGCTTCTAGTCCTGGAGACAGTCTCCTTCCCCTCACATAAAACCATCTTTTTTGTACTATTTGATGTTTCTTTCTCAGTACCCCATGCTGGATCTAATATCCAGGGAGCATGTCTTTCTTTTGCTTCTTTACTTGTGCATACTTGAGGGATGACTGATGCATGATTGGCTGCATTAATTTTCCTCCTGATGCATGATTGGATGCATTAATTTTCCTCCTGATGCATGATTGGATGTATTAATTTTCCTCCTGATGCATGACTGGATGTATTAATTTTCCTCCTTAGTACCAGTTTCAAGCACCACAGCATAGCTCAAGTTGAGATACTCTGCTATGCATAGTATCTTGTAATCAGAAAGCCCAAAGTTATACCTTGGAGGATGAATTCGTTTGGATTAAAGCACTATCTCTCCTTCATTATCTGTCCTATTTTTGGTAACTACATATGGATTTTCTGTCCGCACAAACTGTTTTTTTTTTTTTTTTTGACATTTTCCCAGTTTTGCTTTTTCTTCAGTAAGTCATGAGGTTTTATTGATGGTATACTTGAGCATGAATAAATGGTCCATGTTGGAGTTCTCATCTTATCTCAGGTGCTAAATGCACCCCCCCCCCTTCTTTAACACTGGCTGATAGATTGACAACCAAGGGAACTTCATAATTCTAGTCGATATGTTAATGGAATGTATCGTCTGTCAGCAGAGGAGGAAGAGACAGAAGCAGCTTACTTCTCCTCTGAATCAGACTGAACTTGTGCATTTCTTTTCTTTCTTTTTCATTTAAAGAACTCTGGTGGGTTTGAGTGTCTGCAAATCAGAATTCTGTGGTCACTGACCTTGGTTCAGGAAGCTTCTGTAGGTTATTTTAAACAGATAATATTGCATTAAATGAATTCTGTTCTGAAACAGATACTCTAAATTATGTGGCTTTCACACAATCTCTAGGCTGTTCAGCCTTGCAGGAGCATTGAGTGCCTTTATTCCTACTTTCTGGATTCATAGAACTGTGAAAATGCCTCTGACTTTAAATGATCAATAGAGATTGTTGCTGAAACCTAACACTAACTTGTCTGTTCATTTCTGCAGCACAACGAAAATCAATCCAACTAGAACCCACAGGGTTCTGACTCTTAACAAGCAGCTGAAAGCTGTGGACTGACTGTGAAAAGAGCCCCTGTATCTTCTACGTATTAGCTGTGAGTGCTCCAGCTAATAACTGAGCTTCAGACTTTCATTTTCTTAAACATCTAGTCTTTCATAATCCCATGTAAAACAGATACTGGGAAGGAGCAGTGGGTTTCTCCATACTGTCACTGTGGACAGCAGGTGACAAAGGCAAGGGATACCCAACATAATAACATCAGATTCATCAGCTCACCATGTCCTTTTCCATGAGGTCATTATTTCATTTGAAAAAGAACAGTAGTAACTAATGAAAAATCCTCAGTTCCTCTACAGACTCCTCAATATCCCCAATACAGTGTGTTGCCTCATTCTACTCATGTACCAACTATGATTAAGGTAGTTTTGAGGACTCTGAAAGGGAGGATGGGATGTTTAGGTGTGGCAGCATGCTCCAAGGTTATTTCTTAACCGGACTTCCAAGATGTCTGCACACTGATCAGCAGCTTAATTTCAAATCTTCCAGTGTGAAAAAAGAAACCGATAGATAAAAAACAGTGATATTGTCAGCTTGAGTAAAATTCAGTTACTGGTAGTAAGTACACTGCCTAGATGCAGGCAGAGAATACATTTGGAGAACCTGAAAGAAAATCAACCAGAAATGGTAAAAAAGGAAAACACTGACTTGGCAGAATCCTGCAACTGTTCTGCAAAAAGCAATTCTAACTTCAGCTTTAGTACAAGAGATGGCTTCCAATGCATTAGAGGAAAAATAAATTAAAATGTACTCAGAGGTGATTCAAATAAATGAATCACTGAAGGAATATATCAAGTCAGATAACAAAAGACTTGGAAAAAATGTAAGAAGCTTTAATTAACTATTCAGGTGAACTTCTAAAACTGCAAAAATGAGAACCTGAAATGTAGAAAAGGCTGGCCAAGTATGAGACTTCTTACTTAAGAAGATCTGTTTTCAAAAACTGGTAGAGTACACAGAGAAGACATGAGATTATCTGCTGTAGCAGAGAACCTGGAAGAAACAGACTGTATTAATTTTATGAAAGCACAAATAAGCAACTGGACTGGTATTCCACAGCAGGATTTGTTTATTGAAAGGGCACATCAAGTATATGCTCCAAACTTGGAAAATACCTCTTTTAGTAAAGATGCAATCATGCCTGCTGAAAGGGTTGCTCCTGACAAAACTGTGGGAGAATGGAAAAGTATTTATAACTGGAGACAGCTGTGGAAAATTATTTACTGTACACCATGGAGAAGAGAAGCAAATTTATCTCAGCAAGGAGGGAATGTAGAGAGGTGTGAGGCTCAAGCTGCTGAATCCAGCTGTCTTCAGAATATTTTTCCTGGAGGATCAAATACATCTTTTGATGCAGGACAGGCTAAGGAGCAAATGAAAAAATGTTATCCAACAAAAATGAGAAAGCAAACAGAAGAGCATGCAGCCTCAGCATAGAAGGCACCCCAAATGAGAACCGAACCATAGACTTTCTTGCTGAGGTGACAGTGCTATTCACTGCATTGCTCACGACATAGGGATATCTTCTCAGGTTCAATATATGTAGCTATGAGAATTGTATGGAACAATAAGGAGTTTCGGGATTCAGAGTATGCCGACACATGTAATTGAAATTCAAAGCCGTTATGCATAACAAGGCTGTAATTGGACTGAACACTGGTTATCTCAGTAAAAGTGATTTGCTTCAACTGAACAGCTGTGATGATGCTGCATCAGTAATCTTGTATACAGTTCAGTCACAGGGACTTTTTTACCCTTATGGTGTTGAATGTGGCATATGTAGTAATGTTCCCAGCTATGTCACTATAGAGATTCAGTATGTCACTTTCTATATAAAAATGACATTATTAACTCACACGATTGCTATTCGTATGACTTTTTAGTGAGAGGTATGATGACAGTAGACTGAGCCGGCAGGCTGAATTTTTTCCCCTAGTTGCAGATTCAGGCTTGTCCTAGAGGTTGTTTGTCTTTCGGCTTTTCCCGGTTAGGGGGTCGCCATAGCGGAACTCCGGTCCGCTAATGATTGGCAGTATGTTTTTACAGTGCTGAGTTGCTAGCTCGACGCCCATAGAAGATCCACATGTATTCTGAGGCTAGCTTAGACTCTGCTTTACATTCTTCTGATAATAAAGCTCAGAGAGACTTTGCCAGTGAAAACTTTTTCCAGTGTTCCAAAGGAGAATACTTGAGAGACAGAAAAAGTACGCGTTGACTAGAAGAATCAGTTGTACTTGGACTTGAACCAGAGTCTGGTATTGGGAGATGGAGATGAAATGGTAGAAGACCAGTAACACTGAAATCAGTGAATAAATGGGAGACTATAAAGCAACTTATCACGTTTGTGAAATATAGATTTACAAGCAAAAGTGCCTGAGAAAGACTGGACTTTTGTTGACTTTGTTAAATTTGTGGGTGGACCTTATAGGAAGGTTAGTTCTTAATGAAAGGATTTGTGTGGTGGCGAAGCTATGCCTCATTCATATAAGCTGCATACCCACTCAGATATAACCTTGCTTAGCAGCTAACTCAGCTGACTTAAAATTTAGACTCGCTCTCCACACGACTTATTCAGTAGTTCTTGTGTTATGTGAGTTTACCCAGTAAAAAAAAAAAATCCTAAAGATATAGTTATGCAAGCTGCATTTTAAAACTTCTGACAAGTAATGTGCCAGAAGCATTTATTTTGGAATGTCTTGGAGCATTTTTCCACTGTGTATTGAGATATGGCAGTAAACGCTGTCTTTGTTGGTAGCAGCACTGGGTATATCACCTACGGGGACCATTTTTTAAGGAACTATGTAACATTCTTTTGGTTCATTTAAAGAACATTTTATTTTTATTTATAAGTAAATTTTTTATAAATATTGCCCAAGTTTACCCTTTTATTTTGTTTGTCGTATAATTCACTGGACGAGCACACACAATGAATTTCTGTGTTTTATAGGAAGGGATAAAAATTGTTCTTGCTTCTTTTAATTACAGGAGTGAATAGAAGAGGTTTAGACTTCCAAATCACATGTCAGTGCATGTAGGCTGCATTTGTTATTCAGCTGTTTGCTCTAATTCCAGACTACTTTAGTACGTTTTTTTGTATCTGTGTGCTGATACATTTTTGGCTGTCCCTAGGGAGACTGACCAGACTCTCCCATACCCAAGAGTCCAGTTTTCAATGAGGATGTCTCAGAATATATTTTTCCCAAACTGTCCAAAGCAGCTGTCCATCCCAGCTGTGTAAGTGTCTGTGTAAATAAATATATATGTATTTGTGTGTGTTTTCTGTGTGTAATATAATGTGTATAATATATGCATGTATGCTTGCAAAACATGCATACACACACACGTTGTGTGTGTGTGTGTGTATATATATATATATATATATATATATGTGTGTGTGTGTGTGTGTGTCATACAGACATTTTGTATGTATACATATGGCTTGTCTTTCAGTGTTTGTCTGTAATATGTTCATTACTAGTATGGCAGGCTTTTTTTCCCGTATGGCTCATACGGATAAGGTAATGTATGGTTTCCTGTAAGACTGTGAGACACTAAGTAGGCAAACCACAGATCCAAAGACCAGATAAAGAATGATAATCTGTAATGTATCTGCTGCTTTAATAAATGCAGCCCAGGCTCAGAAGAAGAGTGGTATTTTCTTCTGGCATCCAATCATGCTTTCTAGTTTACTACTGTGGGTTCAAAGAAATACTTTAATTTGGTAAAATAAATTCAGAAATATTTATTTTTAAGAGGTAAAACAAGAGGATAAAACTACCATAAGGGACACTAACATTTAATGGTGGGTAGTGGTTTAAATTCCTTGGTTTTAGAAGTGTTTTGCATATTATCATAGGGTTTGCAATCCCAGTCAAGGCTGCAGTGTGGCAAATGATTAGAGGTCTCCAAGGCCAGCTGAGTTAAAAAGATGTCGGCATGTAACTAAATGTTATATAACCTTTCTCATACTGTGGCTCCTTTGGAGTGCTTTTCATCCCTTATTACT
Source organism: Protopterus annectens (assembly GCF_019279795.1). Lineage (NCBI taxonomy): Eukaryota > Metazoa > Chordata > Ceratodontiformes > Protopteridae > Protopterus > Protopterus annectens. Next base: position 928,473,012 of record NC_056739.1, read on the forward strand.
GAAGTCAAAAGATTTGAGAGAGTAAACAATATGAATAAATACTGTGAGGGAGATCAGCTGTACTTAGTACTGCATTGTAGCTGGAGTGGCACAGAGAACCCAGTAAGTATTTAGCAGTATGCCACGCACTCATGTACCGATTTCTTGCAATATGCCACGCACTCATGTACAGATTTTAGCCAACTCTAGTAAATTCTTCAGAGAATGCCTGGTGGGGCAGTGCCTTCCAATCGAAACCTCATCCATTTAGTCAAATGCTTGGTAAACATGCCCCTCCCCCCAAAACAGCATTGTAATGTTATAACTCTGGTGAATCAGGCCAGCCGTCCTAACAGAATGGATAATCTTCCTGTCTTTAATAAATCCAGCCTGTTTACTGTATGTTAGTGAGGATGTTGCCTGTCCATTTTGTATAAAAGTATTATCACAACTATTTTGTGGTCAACAGTTGGTAAGATAGTAGGTCTGTAAGCCTCCTTTTATAGGGAATCCTTGCTAGAGTCTGTGACAAATATGAGCAGTACTTGTAACAGTAGAAGCTTGTGGCTTTTAGCACAGTATTAATAGATTAAAATAAAATAAGGATGTATCCCGATTTTTTTTTTTTTTATTAAAAGTTCAGCAAAGGGATAAGCAATGCTATTTGTTTCAATTTGATGAAGCCTGTAGGGCAAAAGCATATGTGTGGTTGTGAAAATATAATTTATAATTAAACCTGCAGAGCTGTTTGCTTCTATCTTTATACTCATGAGTCTGTGACAGCTAGGCGTGATCTCTGAATTTGGCTTTCAGTTTTGGTTTACATTGTAAAGTGTGCAATCATTGTGTAGCCATGTGTTGTAGAGTATCTCAGTGATGTTTTCTTGGTGTCTGCTGGCCCTTATTCTGACAGAGAAGGGTCCGTTGGATTGGTTGACTCATCTGCTGCATAAACTGTTGATTGATTTCTATGTGACTTGTACTAAAGTGACAGGTGTTTCATGTCCAGCACAGATATACAGGTATTGGCAGAACAGCTCCTTTATGAGGCCCAAAATAAATAAGTTCCAGAACTGCCTTAAAGGCTCTTCTTTTCAGAGATCATTGTGGGATTCATCTTGAATCATTTGAAACTCCTTCATTATCGTTTTTTTGCTGGAAGCCAGTAAGTGAAAGTCAGTGTGAGATTTTTCTAGATCCCCTTTCCTGGAAGAATATTACCTCAAATTGGTGAGATGTTCTTCGTGTTTCACTGCTGCAGTCCTAACCATTGGGGTTGTCCATGCTGTGGTAGCCCTCAGTCAGTCCGATTACCAGAGTCAAGGTTTTGTGTGTCGGCTGCTGTTGCTTGCTGGCTGACGTCAGGTCGTCAGAGCTGTAAAGGAGAGCAGGCCATTACCTCAGTCTTTCTTGCCGTGGAGCCCATAGCAGAAACAATTCGCAACAGTGCCGGTCGGCTGTTTCCAGATTTCATACTTCAGCTGAAAACGTCTAAAGCTAGGTACCCCATTGGGGATCCTTCCATTTTCTTGCACTAACCGGTGTCCAAAAAAGTCAATAACTGTCTCGTCTGTGGAAAGCAAATACCACACCGAGACTTCCATTCTTATTGTGTCACTTGCTTAGGCCCAGATCACAACGTACCCCGCTGTCGGTTCTGTGTCCGCTTTAACACTAGAACTATTTGTCGCAGAGCTCAGTTTGTAGCCAGTTATTTTTGTCTTCCGTCTCCGATTACTGATATGGTGTCTGTCAGCAAACTGCAGATCTTCCGAAAAAATGTAAAGATAAGGATAGAAACAGACTGCATAAGGCCAAGTCTTTTGACGACACCACCGCTAAAAGGGTTGTCATTTCTTTGGAATTCAGTGAGGCGCTTTCACAGCTCCTGACCCCCGACTCGATTACTTCGCAGGCCTCTACTGAGACTCTTTTGAAGTCTTGTATGCCGCAGAAAACTGCATTGTCTAACAACCCTTCGGCTGTCTCTGCCTCGGTTGGGTTTGGAGCTGCTACGCAGGCACCGGCTTCCGAGGATACCGCTTGGACTTTGGAATTCACTTCAGGGCCTTCGCCCTCTCCTCTGACTAACACACCAATAGCACTGAGGGATACTCTTCAGGCCAGACTTAGAGCTACTCTAAAGAAAACAGCAAAAAGTCTTGATTCCACTACTCCTCCCCCTCCTCAAACTAGAATGCTTAAAATGGTGGAGGATCTCATCACTTTCATCCGGGGTAATCAGGCCACATCAGCCAAAAGGAGAAGGGAACCTTCTCCAGACATCCAATTAGATTTAGACTCAGAGGGGACTCAGAGGGATCTGACTCCTCTGTTTTTGAAGAGGAAAATCCTCTTACTGCCTATGAAGACTCAGATGCAGAAGAATCTATTCTTTCTGCATCACCTCCTGGGGACTTTTCCTTTGGGGAAACCCTCTACACCCTCAGGGAACACTTCCACTGGGAATCAACGGGTTTCCCTCAATCCAAGAAAAGACTGAGAGAATTTCTGGACCTACCCCAGCACAGGCCTCTGGCCATCCCACCCATCTTGGAGGTGGTAGGTGATGTTTACCAAGAATCCAGCCTTACCCCTGACACCCTTCCACCTGCCCCCAGAAAACCTGACAGATATTACAGGGTACCTGACTCACATAAATTCCTCTACAGAAATCCAATAGCAGATCCAGAGGTGATTACTCAGGGACCTAAGGGAGTTAGGACTACCTCTGCAAAGAATCCTATTCCCTCAGACAAAGAATCCAGGGCCCTGGACAGATGGGGTAAAAAAGTATATACATCTGCAACTTTAACTATAAGGGCTCTCAACTGTCAGTTCCATATGTTAAAATATCAACAGCACACTTTGGAACTTTTGAAACAGACAATTTCTGCTTTTACAGATTTTGCCAAAAATAGAGATAGCAGAATTACTGCACTCTTCATCTCAGATGGCAAAGCACTCCTTGCACTGTGGATTTGATACCCTAGAAGCTTCTAGCAGGGCAGCAGTGACAGGATCTGTTATCAGAAGACATGCATGGTTCAAGGCACAGCCTCTGCTTGATCATGTCAAAGCTAAAATCATCGATGCACCTCTTAACAAACACCACTTGTTTGGACAGAAAACTGAAGAGGTACTTAAAAAGATGGAAGAAGAAGCAAAATCGATGCAGACTATTAAAGATTTTCTTCAAGTACAACCTCCTAGGTTCAGCAGAAATTTCCCGTCTAAACGGTGGTCCTTTCCTGCACTAAACAGGCAGGCACAAGGCAAAAGCCGTAGGGACAGACCCACCAGGACTCAAACCCAGGGCCAGCAAAGAACAAAACAGTGCCCCCCCCCCTCAAACACTAGATCAAGGAGTTCAAAAGCAACACTGTATGGAAAAAACTCTCAATGACTACCTTTCCCATCTCTGCCTGCCTCCACCACACTAAAAGCTAGGAGGAAGGCTATCTCTATGCAGAGAAAATTGGAACTCTATAACAAAAGATCAGTGGGTCTTAAAAATCATTGCTCAGGGGTACAAATTCAATTTCCAAGAACTACCACCTCCAAGAGGGTACCCAGACCTACCTCCAAGCCAGTGGGCAAAAGCACTAAAACAAGTGCAAAACCTAATATCCCTAGGGCCAGTAGAACCTGTACCTCCAGAATAAGTTGCAAGATGATTCTATTCCAGACTATTCCTTGTTTCCAGGAAAGAGGGGACTTGGCATCCCATCATGGACCTATCCTTTCGCAGTACCTTCCTGGTAATCCCAAAATTCAAAATGCTTACCTTACAACAGCTTCTACCAGTGCTGCCAGACAAAGCTTGGATGGTCACCTTAGACCTAAAGGATGCTTACCTGCACATCCCAGTAAGGGAATCATGCAGAAAATTCCTGCGCTTCAGAGCAGGATCACTACACTACACTTTTAATTCTCTGCTTTGCCCTTTGGCTTATCTGCTGCTCTCAGGGTATTCAATAAATATCTAGCTCCTGCCATAGCCTTTTGCAGGCAAAACAATGTACAGATTTACCCTTACCTGGACGACTGTCTCATCCATGCAGACTGCAAGGAACTGCTCCTGCAGCACCTCTCATTTGTAAAAACCCTACTCACCTCTCTGGGTTTCACTATCAACTTAAGGAAATCAAAAAGACACGTACCATGAAAATCACATTTCTGGGAGCTTTACTGGACACAGAACAGCAAATGGCCTTTCTGTCCCCAGAAAAACAAAGTTTCCTACCAAAATACTTCACTGCACTGGCCTTCCAAACCCAGCTTTCTGCCAGGAAGTTCCTATAAGCTCTAAGGTACATGGCCTCATGCACCTTCCTGGTAGCTCTGGCCAGACTACACATGAGGAAAATTCAGTGGTACCTAAAGAACCTGTGGTGTCAACACTCTCAAGCTCTGGACACCTCTCTGCCTGTGATCCCTTGCATAAGATCCGAGTTCCTCTAGTGAGCCCAGGCCTGTGCTCTGAACAAGGGACTTCCATTCACCCTCCGTCCATCAGCCCAGACCATAACTACAGATGCTTCGGACATAGCCTGGGGCGCCCTCCTAGAAGGCAGATGTGCCCAATGTCTCTGGGATGCACAAATACTACCCTTGCACATCAACCAAAAGGAAATGATAGCAGTGCAAAATGCTCTGGCATCCTTCAAACCCTACCTCAAACCAGGGGTTCTTCTCATAAAAACAGACAACACCACAGTCATGTGGTACATCAACAAACAGGGAAGGACTCAATCTTATCCCCTGTGCAGACTAGCCATGAACCTCTCGGTAGCAGCCTCATCTGTGGGACTACATCTTATAGCCCAATACCTACCGGGCATCAGCAACACCCTGGCAGACCACCTAAGTAGAAACCTGCTGGACCTCTTTGCCTCTCATTTAAATTACCAAGTACAGAAATTCTTCACCAGGGAGTACCATCACCTGGCCTGGAAGGTCAATGCCTGACCTTCCCTTGGAATATCCTCTTTGTGTATGCATTCCCACCTTTACCTCTCATTCCAAAGTACTAATGAAGATAAGGGAGGAAAAACCAAGAGCATTATTCATTGCCCCAGATTGGCCCAGAAACATTGGTACCCACTGCTGTACAGCCTATCTCACCAGCCCCCCTGGCAGCTACCTCTGATACCTCACCTGCTATTCTGGGGGGGGGGGGGCAACACCTCACCCAGACCTTCAGACACTCGGGCTGTCAGCATGGCTTATTCTACCCAAACCAACAAGGAATCTATGCTAAGCAAGCAAGTCCTTGACATCATCACAGAAGCCAGAAGACCCAGCACCAGAAAATCTTACGCTGGAAAATGTAAAAGATTCTGCTCCTGGAACCAATCCAAGGGGGCAGGCATACATCTACCCTCCATTCCTTTTATTCTAGATGGTCTTCCTGAGCTTCTTAATAAGGGTCTGTCCTTCTCCTCCATAAAGATTCATGCTTCTGCCATCTCGGCACATTTTGATACAGAACAGCCATTGTTCTCCCACCCTCTTATCAAACAATTCCTTAGAGGAGCCTCTAATATCAGGCCTCCCAGAAGACAGCCCACCCCAGCCTGGGACCTGAACTATGTTTCAGAAAAGCTTACATTGCCTCCCTTCAAGCCTGCAGCATCCTCAGAACTAAAGTGCCTCTCTTGGAAAACTGCTTTTCTCCTGGCTATTACTTCAGCCAGGAGAGTTTCAGAGCTTTAAGCTTTAATGGACATTGAGCCATTTGTCATCTTCCATGCAGACAGGGTCTCCCTGAGAACCAGTCCCTCCTTCATGCCAAAGGTGGTTTCGGATGTTACCCTCAACCAGGCCATCCACCTGCCCACCTTCTTCCCTAACCCTCAGAACAAGGGGGAAAGGATACTGCATTCTTTGGATGTGCACAGGCAACTCTGGATCATACAAAGATATTCAGGAAAACTGACCACCTTTTGGTCAGCTTTAAAACAGGGACACATGGAGAACCAATATCCAAGCAGACCTTTTCCAGATGGATAGCACACTGCATCCAAGTTGCTACTCCTTGCATGGAAAACCATTCCCTAGGACCATCAGAACCCATTCCACTAGGGCAACCTTTACTTCCACAGCATTCCTTAAAGGGATAACCACCAAGGACATCCTGGAGGCTGCCACATGGACTTCAGTCCACACCTTCACGAAAAATTACCATCTGAACCTGTTCTCAAAAGCTAGGGCTGGGCTTGCCTCTGCAATTCTGCAGGGCTTGCTCACCTAATCTTACGTTTCTGTTAACGTTCCACCCTTCTCCTCAGCTTTGGGAATCTTTCCAGTGGTTAGGACTGCAGCAGTGAAACATGAATAACATAGTACAGTTGTGTACACTCACCATAAATGTAGATGTTCGAGTGTGTTCACTGCTGCAGTCATGCTTCCCCTCCTCCTTCCCCCTGATATCTGCTTTCCTTAGAGAGACACATATTTCTTTGGAGGTCTCTGATCCCAGGACTACTAATCATTATTAAATTTGGACTTCTTTGGTTGGTTAAGGCAAGAAAAACTGAGGTAATGGCGTCGCCTGCTCTCCTTTATAGCTCAGATGACCTGACGTCAGCCAGCAAGCGGCAGCAGTCGACACACAAAACCTTGACTCTGGTATTCGGACCGACTGAAGGCTACCACAGCATGGATAATCCCAATGGTTAAGACTGCAGCAGTGAACACACTCGAACATCTAAATTTGTGGTGCGCGTACACAACTGTACTTTCTGATGACAAGTAAAGAGCATCATCTGAAATTTCTAAAGGAATCTTCTCACAACTACTATTCACTCTGAAACTGTGTCATTGCAGCTGGTTACTCAGGATGATTTTACTTTTTCAGAAAGAGGTAATAGTCTTTCTGTCAAGATCAGGAAGAGCTTGGGGTGCTGTCCCTGGTATTTCTTATTCCTGAAAAAGATGGTCAGTAGAAGGCTTTTCTGAACACAATCTCTCATCTGTTCTACCATTTGCACTTGATTTTATGTGGATATCTGAATGTACAGCCTGCTAGACCAATGGAAATAGTTTTCACCCTTACAGTAATTTACAGATAATAGCTTTCTAAGACTTTTGTTACCCTAGGAATGTTTTTTCTCTTTTGTAGTGGGATGAGCATATTGACCTCAAGTGCCTTACCCTATGAGTTTCCTTTGGCATGAGAGTTTTTCCTTGGGACCTCTTAGTTTTCTGTTACACTGACCTTTTGGAGGCATCCTTTAAATAAGTCTTGGCCCCAAAGTTTGACTAGGTGCTGTATTTATTGTCTGTTTAAGTATCTGTGTCTATTGGATGAGGTTGGAGGTTCCAGGGTGTACAAGTTCCTTCACCAACTGGTTTAATTCTGGACTTTGTTCCTGTCTTAACTTTGCTGCCTTGAGTCAGGTAAAATGAGCTGGGTGGCTCCAGGTTCACTTGTACTGTAGTATTTCTTTGGTTTTGCAGCAAAGCCTTTCTTCACTATGATTTCCTTGATGTGGTCTTGTATTTCATTCCCATACATATCTTTCCGACTTTTGCTGGTCTGTGTTCTATGCAGTGAATCTCCTTTGTAATGAGATGAGGGGTAGAATATTTTCCTGGTCAGTTTAATTTTATCACCCTTCTATTTAAGTATCCATTCAGTTTATTAATTTACAACCTTGTATCTTGCATTGAGGAATACGCCTGAAAGAGCAGATCTGATAACCTCACAAGGATCATGTTTGTGTAGCTTTGTCCTGGAAGTAAAAGTCAGCTTCTGTACTGTTAAAGTCTTAGGGATCTCCTTACTGCTAGTTGGACAGCTCTTTGATTCAGAAGGCAGATAAATGGTGGTGGTGCATAAACAGAACGTAGGGCTGTATTTTATCCTTACTTAATCAAAACGTCGTCAGATTCAATACAATTGTTTTAGGCTCTAAACAAGCTGAGCTGTTACAATTGTTTCTAGCTCGAAACAAGACTTGTTTGCTGAGCGCACCTCAACTGTTCCATGTGCTAACAAAACATCTACTAGAAAAGCTTGATACCTGTAAAAACTACCTGAATACATCACACAAGGCATTGTTGTACATTTCCAGTCTGATGTTAAGGTCTGGTGATGCTGCAAATGTCTGATTTCATGGGAATGCTGTATTGACAGCAGTAAACTGTGGGTGGAAATGTCTAATGGCAGCTCATCAGAAACTTGATGTATGCAAATATCTTGTGGGACACTGGTGATTGTTCCCATGATGTTATCCTTCCTTGTATTTGTCATATGCACGCATCCTTTTTGACATGATACAAGAAAACTGTGCTCATCGTTTTAAACTGGGGGTTAGTCCAATCTTGGCAATCCTTTCTGAGAGAAGGGCCCCGTTTTACAGACTGGGATTACACAGTGGTATTTGAAGGGATGTTGGGCTTAGCAGAGCATCATTAACTGTAAAATGTGCTTGAAAGCTAAATATCTGCCAGTGATGATGATTGAAAACTAATGCAAAAAGAAACTTTTGATCTTCATATACTGTCATGCTTTGTGTTACCCATTTGTCTGCCTGCTGTTACTCGGAAGGAATACAGAGTTGGCAGTGATAGATGGCCTTTATGGCAACATCATTATATTATAAATTAAAAGTTCCATTTATCTCTTCCTTAAAACAGCAAGAAGCTGCTACCTGTAGTAAAGAGCAAGTATATGAAAGGTCAGGGGTTATCTGCCTCAGATACTTTGTGTTTTGATCTTCATAGCTTCATTCAGTAAGATATTTTGAACTGACACTAACTTTGTTACCATCAAAACACTTGCTGTCATGGCAGCAGTTTCTAATGATGTGATTGACCTTTTGTATGTATGTATCATTTTCTGTCTGCCTCTTTCTCAATGTTAATTCTGTCAGCACATCATTTTTTATTTACTTTGCTTCATTATCCATAAACTTCCAGTATTGATTAAAAGCATCCCTTTAGTTGGTCAACAGCCAAAGACTTAACCTTTCATCTTCATCAGGAGGCTATTCCAATATATACTGTAAATTTAAAATGTTTTGTTATGGCTAGTTATCTTGCAGTATTCCTGACAAGAATCCAGTCCAACCTGGTATTTGTTTCTTCCAAAGAACCATTAGGACTGTGCAGGGGAGGCCATCTTAACTGGTGCATGGCATATCAAGAGATTTATTTGATTGATTGATTGGTTTACTGGCTGGGTAAGTGTGCTGGTCATAGGATCCTTTTCTACAGTTGCCACAATCCTTAGACCTTAGTGTTTATAATTCTAAATAAAAGGTTGCCAAAAATCATTGATGCAGAAGCAAGTCTAGGTAATCCCCCTACAGGGGGGCTGCATCCTCTGTATTCCTTTAATTAAACAGCTCTGAAGTCACTGCTCAGGGTAAGGGGGATTCACTAACAGTAAGGGTATATCTTGGCTAGTTGTGCATTCAGCTGAATATTGTGGAACTGACCAATCCTTAACTGAAACTGATTGACCTTTAGACAGCTGTCTGTTGGTGTCCCCTCAAAGTGAAGATAATTTTCTTATCAGCAGTTGTTTTAAGTGGTTATTTGGTAGTTTGAGTGGTTAGGGGTAGTTTGTCCAGGTCAGAGTTGTTGAAATGACTTTTATTGAGACTCTGTGTAACCAGGAGCAAATCTACAAGGTATATATCCCTTCTTACTAACTACATGAATTGTAAGGTTACTGCACCTTTGGGAAATTATAGACTTAATTTCTGAGCATAGGCACAGGATGGTGAGTCTTCAGGATAGAAGAAGGTTCATGTTCATGGCTTTTCTTTTTACGCTGGTATTTTGATTGACATCATTTTCAGAGAGGTCCATTTGGCAAAATTAATAGTCAAAGAATTTAGCATGAATGACTTCTCCTGACTGTTGTATAACTTTCTGATCTCATTCATACCCTGCTGTGTAGAACTTTTCTTTTTCCTCCTGCTGTTCTAGTTACTTATTCTATTTGTTCTGACGGTTTACCTATTCCTTAGTTAGGGGTAGCCCTCACCTTTCACACACTTTTGTATTAGCATCACTCTCTGTCAGAGGGGCCTCATCTGGAATTGCTGACATAATGAAGCCTGATATCTTTAGATTTCTAGGTAACTGCTATTTGTTATATTGTTTATGTCATTGACAAGGGTAGAAGCTGAAAAGACCATTCAGTAATGAACCATTAGTTATATTACGGTACAGTATAGCAAACAAACTGTGAATAATGCATTGAATGCATTCATCTTCTGGTCAGAAACAAATTGTCTAATACAGAAAGTATCACTTACAGGTCTAGACTTTGGAATCATGCATGCTTTGTGTTATTTTGATCAAGTTTAGCTGTGACACTTTTTGCTGAGAAGTATTTGTATTGTTTGTACCCACAACAGTGGACATGTTAGGTGACTTTGTAATTTGTGTATTTATAGCAGACCACAGTTATTTGTTTAATGCTATGTATTGAGGAAGTGCCTCTCTGTGTGAAAATACAGTATCCGAATAAGTTGCAGTACAGAAACATTTAAAAAGCTGTCTCGTGGTCACTCATTTATGTATGCTTTGCTTGTTTTAATTGTTGAATCTGATATCTGGGAATCCAACTACCCCACCTAGTTGTTAGGTCTACAGTTGGATTTCTCTCATTCATTTGTTTAGCATTTTTTTCTTGGAAGCTTCCACATTCAGGGGCATGTACACACCTCATGAGCCCACGCCATGGTATCATGTGGCAGTGTCACATAAGGAAGAGTACTCCAAACCCTTGAACTTTTTAGTGCTTTTCTGTTTCCTGTATGTTTAAGCTCTTGATCCTGATTCATGTTGGGAAAGTTTGCACATTCTGTCCCTAAATAACGGAAGCATTTTAAATGTCTGTGTCCATTATTTCTGCTACCTGGCATGTGTGACATTCTGAACATGTGCAGTGGCAGCCTCCTGTCCAAGCAGCATACCAGTCTGTTCATGCTGCCAGTGGTACACCTGCAATCCTGCACGTTTTGCCAGTGTTAGAGCCGACATGTCCCCTCCCCTTGGATGGTTGCACTGGTGTAAACCTGTCACTCCTGCAATCCTGCAAGTTTTGCCAATGTTAGAGCCGACCCCCCCCCCCATCTGATGGTTGCACTGGTGTAAACCTGTCACTCATCATCTTCCACCAACCAGTTCCTCTAGTGCCCACTCTGCTAGTCAAACACAGGTTGTCCGAGGTGTAGTTATGGCTTTATTCCACTGTACCATGAGGCTTGGAAAGAATTTTCTTATTGATTTTTATAGTTTAGGTTTGCTCCTTCCCATCTTAAAGTGGGAGTGCAGATACTCTCTCAGGTAGAAGTCCTCAGAAATTGAAAAGGCATTTCTTAGTCACAATAAACCTTTAACAGAATGATCATCAGTGCCCTGCCTGTGATTAAAATCAGGATGATACACAGTGCTGTAGTTTGATTTAGATGAAAAGTTTTTGTTAGTGCTGATACGTGGTGAGATTGGGATGAAAACTTTCATTATAGCAGGTTGGGGGGTTTTGGCCTTCGTTATTTGGTGTATACTTATCCAAAATTTCTTTTGACAATATAAGAGCAGGTCAAAACATTGAGATTTTAAAAAAAGCATACCTTTAGATTTCTTTTTCTTTCTTAGGAAGGCTGTGCACACAATCAGATATATGTGCATCAGAACTCTGGCTGTTTTCAGACTTTCAAAATTACTTACCTTGATAAGACCCATTTAGCTATTACGTTTGAGCCTTTTCAGCATACTGTGAAGGTGTGAGGGAAAAGAGATTCAAGATGCCTGTTTAGTGCGGTCTATCTCTTGCAAATCTTAGTTACCCTGATGCATGCCTTTACTAAAGTTAGAAACTTGAAGACACCAGGTCTCATCACAGGTTGCAAAACGTTTGTATGTTTTGACTGTTAAGCCAGGATTTAAAGAGCTAGCAACTGATATTTTTATGTGCAGTTTAGCACATTTTTATTTGGTTTTACTTTGTGGATTACTAAATAGTTAGAAGATCTTACAGTTTAAAACGTGCCCTACAGGCCAAAATTTGCTTGGAGAAGTAGAATAGTATACAGTCCTCATTGGTATTAAAGGACAGTTACAGCCGAAATATATCATCGCTTCACAGTGAATGATTCATACACATACTGCCTTATATGCTATGACTTCAGATGTTTCTTAAATTTCGTGGCATTTCTTTGTAGTGTCTGTCACAGATGAAACTAGAATTTCAGGAAAACTGATGCTGCTGGCCGAGAAGGATGAGTTTCAGGAGAAATAACATCCCTTTAGGTGACTTATCCCTGCCCTTCGCAGAAGGCAGTGCGGTTTAAAGTGTTGTTCCAAGTTTCATGTAGTGGCATATTTTAAGTGCTGTAAAGCATTCCTTCTTATGATTTCTTATGCATTTGGTGTATTAATAAACAAATTTGTTAACATTTTATTGAACCACAGCCAAAAAATATTTACTGTATTTGTTGGTGATACAGCCATGGAGGTAGAGATGGTTGCACCCACAGTCTTTGACACATCCCAGCACATGCGAGGTGGTGTGTTCGTTAAAGTTTATGGGTGTATCTCTGTGTGATTTGTACGCTGATGTCAGTAAAACTTTAAAAAAGACTTCAACAAAAAAAAAAGGCATTGGATACTTGCTGTTAAGAGCCAAAATGCTTTAGGGCAGTAGATTCATCACATGTTATAATGTGAAAAGTTGAGCAGTAAATGCTGACAAAATACATTAGCCACTTTCCAAAATAACACAAAAGACACAGACTTGTGAAAGGCACTTGATAATACTAAGACTTTGATCATTTTTAATATAAGTAGTAATTTTAAGCTCTGCCGTCAAAACTCAATGCTAACAAGATATTGAAGAAGAGAACTGGTCAGTATAATGTCAGTCCCCATTAGGCCATCTTGGGGTAGCTGGAATAATGGAAGTTATTTGGGATTTATTTTATATCCTTATATATGTGATGTGGAGATTAGGAACAGCAAAGTAAAGGTCAAAATGTTGTGCACCCTTCTGGAAGGGTACTGAACAACGGAGAAAAAACTTACAAGAAAGCTACGGTTTTAAAGCATGCAGACATGATTTATAACTTATATTGCTAGAGGATCACTGCTGAAATGCACAAGGTGATATACAGCAGTGAAAGTATGCATTGCATGAACAGGAATCAGAGCAGCTAGTGCCGGTTGGCCGCTATCTGAAATGTTCGATGTTCTTTGTGTTTCACTGTTGCAGTCATTACATTAGGGTAATCTGCTGGCAGGTTGCCCTCAGTCGGCCTGATTAATAAAGTCTTGGGTCCTGCGTCGGTTGCTGTCCCTTCTTCCATGACGTCAGGTCGTCAAGGGTATAAAACATGCAGCCAATGTCATTACCTCAGTCTTTCTTGCCTGAAGCAGAAGCAGTTCGCAAGTGCCGGTCAGCAGACTCCTGAAATTTTCAGAACTGAAGTCTTCAACTTAAAGCTAAGTACCCCGTTGGGGAAACCTTTTCTTCCTCCTTACCGATGTCGGTAAAAGTTAATAATTGCATTACTTGTGGAACGCAAATACCGCATAAAGATTTTCATCTGTACTGTATTCCTTGCTAGGCCCTGACCATGATGTACCTTGCTGTCGGTTTTGTGCTTTATTTAATCAGCGCACTGTCCGTCGTCGGTACATTTATGACTCTAAATATTTCAGTTCTCGGTTTAATTATCCAGAATGACATCGGTTAGCCATCCAACTACCGGAATTTCGAAATAACGCAAAGATAAAGACAGAGACAGGCCTTTGAGGTCCAAAACTGATGATGACACTTCTCCTAAGCCAGTCGCCAGTTCGCTGGTACTCAGTGAGGCACTTTGGCAGCTCCTGATACCTGCCACTTCTGACTCACAGGCCTCCCATTTGGAGTCCAGTGTCTCTACCTCTGATGGGTCCGGAGCCACTGTGCAGGCTTCTGAGGGTGTAATCAGGCCTACAGACCTGCATATCAAACCAACTCCATCTTCAGTCCTAAGGCCAAAATCTCGATCTATGTCGAAAAAAAACAACGCCCAGGCCACATGTTCAGGCCCCTATGCCTAAAAAACAAATGATCAAAATGACTGAAGATCTAATTACTCTAATCAGGGGTAGTCACCCCCCCCCCCCTTCAAAGAGGTGTAGGCCTGAGCTTGACTATGAATCTTCTGATCAGGATTCTGTTTCTTCTGACTCTTCTTATGTCCTGGATTTGTCCTTACCTACTTATGAGGATTTTGATGCAGAGGATTCCTTTCCCTCTGCTTCCCCTCCTGAGGAATTTTCTTTTGGTGAAACTTTACATACTTTAAGGGAACATTTCCACTGGCAAAGTCAGGAATTCTCTGATTCAAGAAAGAGGCTTAGGGATTTTCTTTTTATACCTCAGCATAGGCCTTTGGCTATACCTCCTGTTCTAGACATTGTTGATGATGTGTTTTCGGAATCCAGTATGACCCCTGATTCCCTGCCGCCAACTCCTTGTAAACCTGACAGATACTACAGGGTTCCTGAGTCCCACAAGTTCCTTTTCAAAAATCCTGTTGCAGATCCTGAAACCATTTCTCAAGGCCCTAAGGGCATTAAGGCTTCTACTGCTAAAAATCCTACCCCTTCTGATACAAACTCCAGGACACTGGATCGATGGGGTAAAAAGGTTTATACTTCTGCAACCTTGGCTATCAGAGCTTTAAACTGCCAATATCATATGTTAAAATATCAACAGCGTATTATTGGGCTGCTTAAACAAAAAATGATGATTTCTGACTGTGTGGAAAATAAAGATTTACAGGATTTGTTGCATTCTGCTGAACAAGTTGGGAAGCATACTTTGCAATGTTGTTTTGATTCTTTAGAGGCCTCTTGCAGGGCTGCTGTTACTGGGTCTGTGCTTAGAAGGCATGCTTGGCTTAAGGAGCAATCTCTGCCTGATCATGTTAAAGCAAAATTGTTGGATGCTCCTTTAAATCAGGACCACCTGCTTGGCAATAAGGCTGAAGAAGTTTTAAAAAAGATGGAAGATAAAGCTAAGTCTATGCAAACTGTAAAAGATTTCTTACAAGTGCAACCTCCAAGATTTAGTAAGCACTGGCCTACCAAGACTTGGTCCTTTCCAGCTTCTTCCAGATCCTCTCAAGCCAAATCCAGACACTCCAAAAGCATAAGGTTTCAGTCCCAGGGGACTCTCAGAACTAAGCAATGGGGGGCTTCCCCTTCCAAGTCTGGAAATAAGACACCCCTCCATGGTAAACAGTCTCAATGACTTTCTTTTACATTTACCATGCACTTACCGTTTAGCCGCCCCTTTGGGGGGAAAGATTGCTTTTCATGCAAAAAACTGGGAACTCATAACCCAGGACAAATGGGTTTTAAATGTAGTGTCCCAGGGATACAGATTTCATTTCCACATGTAGCCAACACCAAATGTGTGGGCAGACCTGCCTCCAAATCAGTGGGCAGAGGCTCAAAAACAAGTACTTTCCCTCTTAAACATGGGGGCTATTCAACCGGTACCAGAAGAGGAAAAGGGACAAGGTTTCTATTCAAGGCTTTTCATGGTACCCAGAAAAGACAAATCATGGCGTCCAATTCTGGACCTGTCTACTCTAAACACCTTTCTGGACATTCCAAAATTCAAGATGCTGACTCTTCACCAATTACTTACTATGCTAGGCAAAGATGCCTGGTTG
The DNA here is from genome assembly GCF_019279795.1 of Protopterus annectens. Taxonomy (NCBI): domain Eukaryota; kingdom Metazoa; phylum Chordata; order Ceratodontiformes; family Protopteridae; genus Protopterus; species Protopterus annectens. Next base: position 928,488,689 of record NC_056739.1, read on the forward strand.
GCAACTCTAGATTTAAAAGAAGCTTACCTGCATGTCCCAATCAGGGAATCTTGCTGAAGATACCTTAGCTACAAAGCAGGCTACTTGCATCATCAGTTCTCTTCACTGCCCTTTGGTTTGTCTACTGCGCCCAGGGTATTCACAAAGTGCCTGGTCCAGTAATTGCATTTTGCAGGCAAAGAAATATTCAAATATATCCATACCTGGACGATTGTCTAATTCAGGCACAAAACCAGGCCATACTTCTAAATCATCTGGCGTTTGTAAAAAGGGTTCTAACTTGTCTAGGGTACACCATAAACGAAAAGAAATCACAACTGGTACCCTCTCAACAGATTGCATTCCTGGGTGCAAGCTTGAATACAACTGCCCAGATGGCTTTCCTCACGCCAGAAAAGCAAATTAATTTGGTAACTTACTTCAAACAAGTGGCCACAAAAACCCTGCTATCTGCAAGACAAATACTTCAAGCCTTTGGGTTCATGGCCTCCTGCTTTCTTCTAATTCCATATGCAAGACGGCATATGAGGAAACTTCAGTGGTACTGAAATAGTCTATGGAGTCAGCATTGTCACAGCCTGGAAACAATGATTCCTATTGTACCTTGCCTACACCTGGAGTTCCTGTGGTGGGCAGAGGTCTGCCACCAAAACAAGGGACTGCCATTCCTGTTACCCCTTGCCGCCCAAATCCTAACTACAGACGCATCAGACTATGCATGGGGGGCTCACATGGCATGGAAGTGCATTCAAGGCAAATGAGACCCAAATCAAATGCACCTACATATCAATCAAAAAGAAATGTTAGCTGTACAGAATGCTCTGACAGCCTTCAAGGACTACATTCTTCCAGGACAACTAATGGTAAAGATATGGTTATGTGGTACATAAACAAGCAAGGGGGTACACATTCCTACCCCCTCTGCAGACTAGCCATGGCGTTGTGGAACACTGCTTTGGGCTACCAAGTGTGCCTACAAGCTGAATTCCTGCCAGGAAAATTAAATACACTGGCAGACGGACTAAGCAGAAACCTCATGGACCCACATGAGTGGAGACTGGAACCACTGATTTTCAACATGTTGACAAGGAAATGGGGGAGCCCAGACATAGATCTATTTGCCTCCCCCCAGAACTACCAGTAAGACAAATTTAGCACAAGGACTCCCCACAAAAAAGCCTGGAAAGTGGATGGTCTACGCCTTTCCCCATCTGCCTCTACTCTGCAAAGTTCTGTTAAAAGTCAAACAGGGCAAACCAAGAATGATTTTGATTGCTCCAGACTGGCCACGCCAACACAGGTACCAGCTTCTGTGCAGTGTCACAAATATCTCCATGGCACCTGCCTCAGACACCTTCCTTACTTTCTCAGCAGGAGTACCAGATTCTGCACCCTCAGCTGTCAACATTGAACCTTGCAGCTTGGCTAATCACTTAAATTCACCCTTAGCATCCCTCAGCAAACCTGTGATGGATGTCATCTTGGAGGCGAGAAGACCTGGTACTAGAAAATGTTATGCTGAGAAATGGAAAAGATTCTGTGCTTGGAATCAATCTCAAGGAATGAGCACAGCAGCACCCAATTTACCTCAGATTTTACAATACGAGATACTTCACAAGGGCCTGTCTTTTTCCTCCATTAAAATCCACGTCTCAGCCATTTCAGCTCATTATAACACAGAACCTCCCCTTTTCTCTCATCCTCTACTCAAGCAGTACCTCAGAGGGGCCAAAAACCTGAGACCACCCAGGAGAGCTCCAGCCCCTGCCTGGTACATTAACTTTGTATTGGAGAAACTCACTCTACCTCCTTTTGAACCAGCTGCTACTGCAGACTTAAAATTTCTTTCTTGGAAAACAGCCTTCCTTCTAGCAATCACTTCAGCTAGAAGAATATCTGAGTTACAGGCTCTTATGGCAGTGGAGCCTTTCATCATCTTTCATGCTGACAGGGTGTCACTCAGGACTCCTTCATGCCCGAGGTGGTATCCAGTGTGGATCTTAATCAGTCCATTCATTTGCCAACTTTCTTTCTCAATCTACAGAACAAAGGGGAACGGATTCTGCATTCATTGGATGTGCACAGACAACTTAGATTTTACTTGGACAGGACTAAAACTCGAAGAAACTCTGAACAATTGCTGGTAGCATTTGCTGCAGGGGTAGAGGGAAAGGCAATTTCAAAACAAACCATTTCTAAATGGATAAGCCATTGCATTCATTTCTGCTATAAGCACCATGGAAAACCTATCCCCCAGGGGATCAGATCTCATTCCACCAGGGCTGCATCTACTTTTGCAACTTTTCTCAGAGGTGTTCCTACCAGGGATATTCTAGAAGCTCCTACCTGGAGTTCAGTTCATACTTTCACCAAACATTATCATTTACCAATTTTCTCTAAATCCAGAGCTGGTTTTGCCGCTGCTGTCTTGCAGGGCCTTATAGCTGGTCCTAATGCTGTATAAATCCATCCTCCCAACCATGGCTTTGGGAATCTACCCAAATGTAATGACTGCAGCAGTGAAACAGGAAGAGCATAGTACAGTTGTGTACACTTACCATAAATGTAGATGTTCGAGTGTATTCACTGTTGCAGTCCTGGTTACCCTCCCTCCAACCCCCTGTTTTTCTCTGACTATATCTCTACTTTCTGTGACTATGCTTAAAAGCCTTTTTGGTGTAGTTGCTTTTTGTTAGAGATATATTTTTGTGTTTTAAAATTTTATTTTGCTCCCCATTCTCTAAGCCATCCAACTACTGATCTTCCGAAAAACTTAAAGATAAAGACAGACCGCATAGGTCGAAAAACTGCAGATGACGCTTACGTTAAGCTAGTCGCCAGTCTGCCAGTACTCAGTGAGGTTCCTTTGCATCCCCTGATGCCCGCTTCTATAGATTTGCAGGCCTCTGGTGAGACCCATTTGGAGTCCGGTATGCCGTGAGATGCTTCTTCGACTGTGGAACCTGTGCATGTCTCTACCTTGGATGGGTCCACAGCTGCTGTGCAGGCATCGGCTTCTGAGGGTGTATTTCGACCTACCGATGTTCGGATCAAACCGACAACTTCGTTTTTAGCCAAAACTACGGAGTTTTTTAGGCCCAGAGTATGCACTACGTCTAGAAAACTGACGACCAAAGAGCATGCTCAAGCTCCCATGCCACAAACACAAATGCTTAGAATGGCTGAAGACCTTATCACCCTAATTAGGGGAAGCCAGCCTTTAACTGCTAAAAGACAAAGATTTGAGTTTCCTAATGATTCTACAAACCAGGGGTCCGATGACTCTGACCTTTCTGATTATCAGGACATGCCCTTATCAGGCTATGAGGATTCAGATGCAGAGGAATCCATTCCCTCTGCCTCCCCTCCAGAGGATTTTTCTTTTTGTGAAACCATGCATACTTTGAGAACATTTCCGCTGGGAATGCCAAAAAAGAGACTCAGATAATTTTTAGAGTTGCCTCAGCACAGGGCTCTAGCTATCCCCCCTGTTCTGGATGTTGTAGATGATGTTTTTATGGAATCCAGTCTTACTCCAGATACATTACCCCCCGGCCCCTAGGAAACCTGACAGGTACTACAGAGTACCTGATTCCCACAAATTTCTCTTCAAGAATCCTACTGCTGATCCAGAGACCATTTCCCAGGGACCTAAAGGTATTAAGGCTACTACAGCCAGAAATCCTACCCCTTCGGACAGGGATTCCAGAGCTTTAGACAGATGGGGTAAGAAGGTATATACCTCTGCAACTCCTGCCATCAGGGCATTGAATTGCCAGTTTCACATGTTGAAGTACCAGCAACATATTATGGAACTAATTAAACAAAAAAATGGTGTTACTTCCAGATTGTGCAGAAAATAAATATTTACAAGAGCTAATGCATTCTGCAAACCACGTTAGCAAGCATACTTTGCAGTGTGGCTTTGATGCCCTAGAAGCTTCTTGCAGGGCTGCAGTCGCTGGGCCTGTACTGAGAAGGCATGCTTGGCTGAAGGAACAAACCTTGCCAGATCATGTCAAATCCAAATTACTAGACGCTCCTTTAAATAAGGACTGTTTGTTTGGCACCAAAGCAGAAGTAGTTCTTAAAAACATGGAAGAAAAAGCTAAATCTATCCAAACTGTCAAAGAATTCTTACAAGTGCAGCCACCTATATTCAGTAGGCATTGGCCTTCAAAAAACTGGTCCTTTCCAGCCCCTTCCAGGCCTTCCCAGACCAAACCCGGGGAAACAGGCCACCCAGACTACAGTCTCAGGGTATGCAGAGATCTAAACGATGGAGTGCTCCCACATCAAAAACAGGGAGTGGGTAAGCCACCCCTTATGGAAAAAGTTCACAAAGATTTATCAATTATCCTTCCCAGCCCTGCCCAATTAATGTGCCCCTTGGAGGAAAACTTGCCCTTCATGCAAAAAAAACTGGATGCCCATTACTCAGGATCGATGGGTCCTAAACATTGTATCTCAGGGATACAAATTCTCCTTCCATTCACTGCCAACCCCAAGCGGGTTTCCAGACCTTCCTCCAAACCAGTGGGCTGATGCTCAAAAGCAAGTACTTTCCCTGCTCAATATTTGGGTTCATAGATTAGTACTAGGTTAACTGCTCTTGCGAGCCATTTTAAGCCACAGCCATATCCCTTCTCAAGACTCAACCCTGCACACCTTGTGTTTGTCAGGCAAACACCTTAACCATTAGGCCACCCTCAGAGCTATTCAACCTGTTCCACTAGAACAAAGGGGTCAGGGTTTCTACTCCAGACTTTTCCTGGTGCTCAGAAAAGAGGGGTCTTGGCGCCCAATCCTGGATCTATCAATTCTCAACACCTTTCTGGTGGTCCCAAAATTCAAGATGCTTACCCTTCAACAGTTTCTCCCTATGCTAGCCAAGGATGCCTGGTTAGTCACTCTAGACTTAAATGAAGCTTATCTGCACATCCCCATAAGAGAGTCATGCAGAAAATATGTACGTTTTAGGGCAGGCTCTATGCACTATCAGTTCTCTGCACTTCCCTTTGGCTTATCTACTGCCCCATTGTATTCACAAAGGGCTTGGCTCCAGCCATTGCATACTGCAGGCAGAGAAATATCCAAATTTTCCCAAACTTGGACGACTGCCTGATTTAGCTGACAATCAGGAATTGCTACTTCAGCACCTGCCATTTGTAAAAAGCCTTCTCTCTTCATTGGGGTACACCATCAATGAAAATAAATCACAGCTGGTGCCCAGTCAAAAGATTGTATTCCTGGGCGCAAGCTTGGACACAACTTCCCAGTTGGCATTTCTGTCTTCAGAAAAACAGATCTAGCTGACAAACTACTTCAAAGAAATGGCCACCAGAACCCAGCTATCTGCAAGGAAAATACTGCAAGCCCTAGAGTTCATGGCCTCATGTATTCTGCTAATTCCATATGCAAGACTGCATTTGAGGAAATTTCAATGGTACTTGAAAAGTCTTTGGTGCCAACATTCTCAGGACCTGGAAACAGTCATTCCTATCATACCTTGTCTAAAGGCAGAGTTTCTTTGGTGGGCAGAAGCATGCAACCACAACAAGGAACTGTTTTTTATTCAACCCCTCGCCGCCCAAACCATGACAACAGACGCATCAGACTATGCATGGGGGGGCTCACATGGCAGGCCAATGCATTCGGGGCCATTGGAGCCCAGGACAGATTCTCCTGCACATCAATCAAAAAGAGATGCTAGCTGCATAGAATGCTCTGACAGCCTTCAAACACCTAATCCTTCCAGGACAACTGCTTATAAAAACAGACAACACCACAGTTATGTGGTACATAAACAAGCAGGGGGGAACCCATTCTTAACCAGTATGGAGGTTAACCATGGCCCTGTGGAGCACAGCCTTGAGCAACCAAGTGCTTCTACAAGCTCAATTCCTGCCAGGCAAACAAAATTCACTGGCAGACGACTTAAGCAGAAATCTCCTAGACCCACATGAGTGGCAATTGGAGCCCAACACCTTCAACCTTCTGATCTAGAGGTGGGGGACACTGGAGGTGGACCTATTTGCCTCCCCAAGAACCACCAGTTGAACAAATACTGCACCAAGAACCCTCACAACAGGGCCTGGAAGGTGCATACCCTATCCTTTCAATGGGAAAACCTTTCAGTTTATGCCTTTCCCCCTCTGCCCCTTCTCTCAAGAGTACTACTCAAGATAAAACAGTCCAAGGGCAATTCCTATTGTCCCAGAATGGCCACGCCAGCACTGGTACCTACTCTTATGCAGCCTGACAATAGTGCCACCCTGGCACATTCACCAGACTCCTACCCTGCTGTCTCAGCAGGAGGGACAGATTTTGCATCCGCAAATGCAAATCCTCCACCTTGCAGCCTGGCTTATACCTTGAATACCACACCAGCAACCCTCAGCATACAGGTGCTGGACGTCATTCTTGAAGCCAGAAGGCCTAGTACTAGGAAATCCTATGCTGAAAAGTGGAAAAGATACTGTTCTTGGAATCAGTCTCAAGGGAAGGACACAGCAGTGCCCTCCTTACCTCTAATCCTAGATTACCTAGCAGACCTACTCCACAGAGGCCTATCTTTCTCCACAAATTCATGCCTCTGCCGTCTCAGCTCATTAAAATACTGAGCCACCTCTATTTTTTCACGCTCTCATCAAACAGTTCCTGAGAGGGGTTAACAACTTTAGGCCCTTAGGCGAGCACTCACCCCTGCCTGGGACCTTAACTTTGTACTGGAAAAGCTCACGCTTCCTCCTTTTGAACCTGCTGCCTCAGCAGAGTTAAAATTCCTCTCTTGGAAGACAGCCTTGCTTTTAGCCACATCTTCAGCAAGAAGAGTGTCGGAGTTACAGGCACTAATGGCTGTGGAACCCTTCATTATTTTCCATTCTGACAGGGTTTCCCTCAGGACTAACCAATCCTTTATGCCTAAGGTGGTGTCCAGTATGGCTTTAAATCAATCCATCTATTTGACAACCTTCTTCCCTAACCCTCAAAATAAAGGGGAAAAGATCCTGCACTCCTTGAATGTGCACAGACAGCTCAGGTTCTACCTTGACAGGACTAAGCCTTTCAGAAAATATGACCAGCTGCTAGTCAGCTTTGCTACAGGGGCAGAGGGTAAAGCCATTTCAAAACAAACCATTTCCAAATGGATAACACACTGCATCCATTTCTGCTACAAGCACCTTGGAAAACCTACCCCACAGGGGATCAGACCACATTCCACTAGGGCTACTTCCATCTCTACAGCCTTTCTCAGGGGAGTCCCTACCAGGTTCATTCTGGAAGCTGCAACCTGGAGTTCTGTACACACCTTCACCAAGCATTACAACCTACCTATCTTTTCTAAATCCAGGGCTGAATTTTCTACAGCAGTCTTGCAAGGCCTACTAGCCAGCCATAACCCTTCTTGACTGCCTCCACCCTTCCTCAGCTTTGGGAATCAACCCAAGTGTGATGACTGCAACAATGAAACATGAAGAACATAGTACAGTTGTGTACACTTACCATAAATGTAGATGTTCAAGTGTATTCACTGTTGCAGTACTGGTTTCCCTCCCTCCAGCCCCCTGGTTTTCTTTATCTTTCTACCTCTATCTTCTGTGGCCACTCCTAATGGCATTGGTATTTACTTTTTACTGGTGGTGTTCCCCACCATATACTAGCTCCCTATTTGGGGGCTCCTGATATTTGGGGCAAGAAAAACTGATGTAATGGTGTCGGCTGCCTGTTTTATACCCCTGACGACCTGACGTCATAGAAGAAGTGACAGCATCCGACACAGAAATACTAAGACTCTGGTATCTGGGCCAACTGAAGGCTACCTGCAGGCAGATAACCCAAGTGTGATGACTGCAACAGTGAGTACACTCGAACATCTATATTTATGGTAAGTGTACACAACTGTACTATGTAGGGTCTGTAATATATTTTGAAAGTGGATGGATGCAGTAAAGAAATAACATTAAATTATTAAAGGTGGAGGTGCATCTACAATAGGAAGATGAGGCACCAGAATGCATGTTCACTGCTTTGGCTATAGACCGTAGTACCCTAGGTAGGAATCATGAAGAGCAGTAAAGTAACCTTTCAGTGTTCTTTGTGTTTTCTGTGTTTGAGAAAAAATACAGAATCAGCTTGTGCAGATAGAGACATCTGCAAGATTTTCTTATCGCTTAAATTATATTATCTTGAGCAATGGAAACAAATATTTTAGTTAAATAAGTGCCCTGAAAAGAATTTATTACAAAAGCAGAGTCAAGAAATTATACACACAACTTAAGTAAACTGATTCTCTGAGGAAAATACATTCCATATTGTACTTGTACTTCAATATTCATTCTGTATAAAACATTTTGCAAAAATAGTCTTAATAAAGTACTTAGAAAGTAAAGACTGTGAAAATTAAAAGTGGATTTGCCACTTTATCAGTTTAAGGGGGGGGCAGAAACCCATGAGGCTTTCTTCAATCCAGTACGGAGATGGGAAGCCACAGGAGATGAACAAATCAGTCCTTTTTTGAAAGCCTTTCATTCTTATGCTGAACATGTTTCTCATTAAAGTCACTATAATGGGAAAGATTGTGATGTGATGAAATGGTTTAAGAAGTGTGAAGATGTTGCATCCTTTTATGTAGATATGTAACACAGTCACCTGTCTTCGTTGTAGCTGCACCCCCAGCACAATCTAAAACTGAAGTATTTATGAAGCTAAACAGCTGAGAAAATAATAGAAATGTGCACTTATCCATTTCATCTGATAATTGTAGATAGTTAGCCAGCCAGCAGTGCTGTTCCAAGAATAACGAAAAAATGTAATAAATGAAGCTCTCTTTTTGTATAATGAAGTTTGTATTATAACAGAGATAGACATGTTGATATATAGGGATGCAGAGAGAGACGCTATGCACAAGAACTTAGACTGTACTTGTTAACCCATTCAAAGGGGTTAACAGTAACCTGGTGTTACAGATATTTCTTACCCTGAGCAGTGATCCTGTTTCCTTCTACTATTACAGTTTTGTGACTGTTAAGCATTCTTTGTGATAAAGACAGTAAATTGATCTGTTTATAGATGTCAAGAACCTGGTGAAGTTCAGAGATCAGATGTGGCCAAAGTCCACGTCTGTGTTATATCCCTTGTGACTGGGATGACTTAAAATTCAGATAAGCCATCTTTGCTGCTAAATGTAACTGTCAGCCAGTTTCATGCTTTACAGCTTTGTGGCCCCGAAAGGTTTGACAATACTCTAATAAAGGATTCTACCCGTTAGAAGCAGAGAAGTAGACCTAAAGCCCAAGCCTGTAAACATTTAATTTTCCTGCATCATGAGTAAGTTTATTCTCATCATCATCTTCAGTGATGACATTTCATAATATAGATGCAAAATTCATTTGCTCGTTTCCTTCTGCTTTACTACCCTTCCCAATCCACTTCATTTTTTCTGTGTGCTGACCAGCTAATTGCACTAGATACAAATGCCTCTTTTCAGGGTGAACTCTGGCACATTGTCTAAATAACTTACTGCAAGTCACACAGTAAGGAAAGTGGACATTGAGGGACTCATTAGCAGTTCATAGCCATAGCCGTTTGTGTTCAAGTTTGACTCATTTGTTCCAGGACGTTGTGTAGAACAGCTGGAACAGTGTCCAAGTTTCATTTATAGAACTATTTCTGAGAAGAAAGTACTTAATATCCTTGCGGAGAGTGCCTTCTGTGTGGATTCTGCCTGTCCTCCCCGCGGGTTGAGTGGCGTTCCGAAAGACATGCGTGAATGGGCGTGCCTTCATTGAAGGTTGGGCATCGAGCTGGCAACTCGGCACCGTGAAAATCTACTGCCAATCATTAGCGGACCAGAGTTCCGCTGTGGTGACCCCTAACCGGGAAAAGCCGAAAGACAACAACAACAACATCCTTGCAAAGACTTTTTCAAATTGTTACTCTTTAGGCATGTTGCCTCCTGCGTTTAAAATGGGAGGCAAAAGAAATAATTAAGAAAAGGTACTTTAAGGTTCAAAATATTTGGGAACAAATGTTTATCAAATCCCCTGCTTAAAAAAATAGATTGTCTTGTTTTTACTTTAGAAAAAACTGACAGATGACTCTCGATACTGCTTTGCAGTGGTCATATCTAATGTATAGAAGTCCCTTACAGGGCTACAACATGGACCTATGGACAAGTGGTCTGCTTCTTATGGCTAGGTAGCTTGGATAATGGATACACTACAGTTGGAGAGCTGTGATAGATGACTTTAAGTAATAACCTAGGCTACATGAAGTAGGACTATAGACTATGCATTAACAAAAGTTGTTATTGTGTGAAGAGCATGTATCTGTAATGTACACTTTCTGGGGAGTTCAAGTGTAGCTTACAGACACACTTGGGGTATATTCCGTGAAGAAGAAAGTGAGTAAGTGGGCATACAAATCTAACTCCATATCTGCTAATCTAAGATGCAACTTGTACTGTCTCATACTGCAAAGTAAAGTGCGCTATTGCTTTAATAACCTAACCATCACGGATTGCCTAAAAGTCTGAATCTGTCGATTTTTTATTTAAAATGTTATTGCCTGTCTCCTACCTGATAATTAATTTTTGCTGCTATGTTTTATGTATTTCATATACTGTACAGATTGTCCATTTATTTTGGTTAAATATTAAAATGCTGTGCATCTTCCAACATAGTATATTGTTCTTTCTTTTCAGTAATTGTGACAGTCTAGCAGTAATGATGTCTATACTTCCTACCGCATGTTAAGTCACCAACAAAAAAAAACTCACCTGCAACTCCCAACCCCTGTTACCTGGGTATGCACGGCTACTCCAGTCTCTTTTCTCATATTGGATGGTATGCTTAAGCTCAAAACAGAGTAGTATAAAAAAAAAAAAAAAAACCCAGGGAGTAGTCTGCAGGTTACATCATGTTTTTCTATGCCTTGGACCACCTAAGGAAACCTTTGCTTTTGGTGCACCGATGAAAGAAAGAAAGATTGTGTGTGTACATTTTGTGCGCACGTGTGTCTGTGTGTGTGTGCGTGCGCACATGTGCATGTGTGGGTCAATAATAGAGATACTACTGAGGTCAGACTGCAGGCTCGAACTAAGAAAGATCTTGGCCTGCAAGTTTTAACATTCTTGCTCCATGTGCTCCAGCTACAACAGACTGCCTTCTAAAACATTCTGATATATCTCCAAGGACTGAAGCCCATTATTAGAGTTTCATAATTCTTACTACTCATAAAATGCTGCATAAGAACATATTTTGCCTCATATTTTACACCCTGTTTTTTAAGAAGTTTATTAACTAGACTAACCCCAGTTTTCAGGGATAGCCCAAGAATACTGTCTAGTTAACTGACTTTCTCTGAGTCGCACAGTAGGCAAATAGAGTTAAAATGATTAAAACCTTGTACTCTTGACAACAGGAAGCAGACCATTATGAGCCCTGGTGCCTTTTTTTCCACTACAACTGCCAGGCCTTCAGTAACCTAATTTTCTGATAAATCACTGAGGATTACTGTCAAAACAGTAATGTCAGTTATTAGCATTTCATAGTTTTTGTTGCTCATAAAATGCATGTTGAAGGAAAACCTGTTTTTGTTAATTTTTTAATTAGAGGAGTCACAGAGGATTATAGTCAGTAATGCCAGTCTAATGTTTCGTAATTCATATTGTTCAGAAAATGCAGGTCAGTGTGACACCTATCATTCTATTAATCTTTTTAAGTAAATTAAATTAGAGTTGTTTGGCACTTAAAGGAGTGAGATGTTAACAAACAAAAAAAGTGCAGGGGTTGAGTCCTTAACCTGCATTGTCACTCTGCCACTAAGTGACCTCATGACCTCAGCTCACCCCTGAAAAAGGAACACTTTGTCGAATATTCAATAGTGTCCCTTTTTGGGTTATTGTTCCCCTATTACTTTTGGCTTTTGAACAGAATTCTTAAGCAAAGAAGTTGAGGGGTGTTTTGGTGCATTGTCTGTAAATTTTGTGACTTTCTGTAAAATTGTTGCAGACTGCAGTCACTAAACAGTGACAGGCATGTAAGTTTTAGACCATGTAGCTTTCAGAAAGTGCTTGGCCAAATTACAAATGTAGACACACACACAAATTCAATAACGCCCACTGCTTAGGCATTGAAAGAGTCAGAGAAGTGAAGGTAAAATATTAACTTTTATTTGGGACTCAAACCCAAGACCTCTAGGCAATGCTGGGATTTGCCTAGCCGAAAGAGAAGGGGAAAGTCAGCCCCTCCATCTGTCTGAAGACTGTTGGTCCAGAGGCAGTGGTGTCTCCATAGTATGCTTAGAGGTCTTGGATTCCTGTCCCAAATGAGAGGTATTTTCCTTATTATTTCATCTTCTGAGGTTCTAGCATTGTCTTAGCAGAGGACTCCTCTGTATTTGTGTGTGTATTTCTAATTTGACCTTTATCACCATGCTTAGTAATTCCTACCTGAAAGAAAAAAAGCGGTTAAGGAAAAACTCAATACCAATTGTCCAGAGGTTCTTGTTGGTCCAGCACCAGTATGATCTGCTGGAAGTCTAAGGTTTGAGTCCCAAACAGGAGCTGATATTTTCCTTTCATTTCTTTGTTTTCAGAAAATGCATGCTAATGCAAACCTTGTTGTTTGAGCAAATTTCTAAGTATATAAGAGAGATATTTACAATCTGTTCTTTATTTTTGTCTTAGTTTCTGATTCTTTTTTTAAACACTTGAATTATCACTTGTGACATTAGCAAACTTACATTTATATAAAAGTAATCAAATCATATTAGCAGGTTTACATTTACATGCTATACAGCACATATATTATGTGCCCTATAATCTAAGCAACATTACACAGATTATTCGATTACTGACAAATCCTAAACCTTATTCCTCCTCCAACACATTTTTCTGCATGTATTGTTTCCACAATTTCCAGTTTTTCTAAGTAATTTACTCCATCCCTTGTATAAAGATCCCACTTCCTGATCTTTTTATCTGTGTTAAAATATTCTCTACTTCAAGTATATTTGGTTTAGATTTTGATTTCCATTTTTCTAGTAATTGTTTTTTGGTAGCCACCAGAAGTAAACTTAACAAGGCCTTACTATGTCTAGGAAATTCAGATCTTCTATCACAGCTTAAAAACATTTTTTTAACTTGCACTAATTTGCTCAGCTAGTATTTCTGACAGAGTACTCTGTAGGGAATTTTAAAGTCTGTCAATTCATTACACCCCCCCCCAAAACGTATGTTTCCAGTTAACTCTTTCTTCCCTATTTCACCTCCAACATTTGCCATCTACCTGAAGAACAATTCTTTGGAGTCTACTTGAGGCATAAAAACATCTATGCAAACCCATCCAGGCAGAAACCCTAAATCTTCCAGACTTTGTTGCATACTTATAGCGATATATATATATATATATATATATATATATATATATATATGTCATTCCATTGTTTCTTTGTGAATTGCACATCTATTCTCTCTCCCCAATCTTTTCTGATTGATTCCTATAGTTATTGTACAATATTTATCTGCCCTGCTAATTATCCCTTTTTAACAGCAGCTTCTGTTCTAGATTCAATTAAAAACTGAACCAGTGCAGGTCTTTCATTTGGGATTCTCCTGTCCCTTTCTCTTTATCTGTACTCTGATGTCAGTCACTGATAGGGAACGCAGTCACTAGCCTGCCATCCAAATGTCTTCTTGGCCTCTTCCCATTTTATTAGTTTTCCTTCTGTAATTATTTGTTCCCAATACCTTGGTTCCTTTGCCAGCTTCAAGTAAATTCCAGCCCCCTCTTGTCTGTTCTCTGTACCCCTAATTGCAGTCATCCTTGTTAGCAGAGTCTCCTTTCTCCATACCTATGTCCGCTTAGTTCATAATTTCTGATACTTTATGAATATATTCTGTATGACTGTTGTTCTCCTTAAGGATCTGCTTCCAAAATCTCCCTATTTCCATATTTCTTGAATTACCCCCCATTTCTTCATCACCCCTTTCCACTTTGAATTATAGCTTTCTGCTTGTGTTATATATAAGAGCCCTGACTGTGTAGCTCTAAAATATCATTTTAAATTAGGTAATCTTAAACCTCCTTGTTCTGTTGGGAGGATCAACTTCTCATAAGATCATAAGAAATTACTAGGCTAGTGACCAAGAGGTCATTTCGAGCCTAACTATTTCATTCTAATGTAGTACAATAGAAATGCTAGTAAAAACCCAAGACTACATTTAGTAATAACTGCCAATGTCCAGGAGGGTTGTAGGCACTGTCCCCAGTAAGATTTTATAGTGCCCCATCCACTTGTCCAGGTTCATCCTGAACAGTACTAAAACAAAATAACAATCCACAAATCAAAAAAACACTAAATATTGAGCCACTCAGATAAAGAAGTTGAATTAAACTCTCTTTATAGTCATCTCTGGTACCTCTGCATTTCACCTTCAAGGATAAATTATAGTTACTTATACATACAGCAATGCCCCCTACTGATTGGTTACAAAACAAGTAAAAAAGCACACTTCTTCACCATCATAAACTTGTTACAAAATCACCACCCCCACTTTATAACATTCATATATTAAAATATCATTCAAAAGCTGTCTTACTTTCTAGCTGGCACAACTAAGTATTACAATTACATCCCTAAATGTAGTGCAAATTAGCTAATTATACATTTAAATATGACAGCTTTGTTATTAAATGCAGTACATGTGAGCTTTATTACTAGGTGCAGTACAAGTCAGCTGCTTATACATTCAAATTGACCTTGACTTTTACGTGATTCATGGTGGGTCAGATGAAATTTAAATGTTTGTGTTTGTTGGGTCAACCCTATATTGTGAGAGGTGGTGATTTTATGACAGAGTCAATAGGGGGCATTGCTGTATATAAGGAGTTGGAATGTAACTGTAATTTATCCTTGAAAGCAAAATGAAGAGGTACCAGAGATGACTACAAAGAGAGTTTAATTCAACTTCTTTATCTGCATGGCTCACTTCATCTTGAACAGTGACACAGAGATTCTCTGTTTCACATGAATCGGTAGCCTATTCCAAAGATGTGGCAGTGACTGGGAGATAAATCTGTCCCTCTGACATATCCTATTTAAGTTGCAGGCCGTAATTAGGTCCCGTTTGATTTACGGGTATGCAGCAAGTTCATTAGGTTTGGGTCTGAGATTGCTCTGTAAGCCAGGCTTAAGTCTTCCCTAAGAAGTCTGTATGATACAGAGTATAGTGACGGGGACTTTAGTTGGTCTGTGTAAGGCACGTGCTGGAGTCCCTTGATCATCCTTTTAGAAATCTGTGAGGTATTTCCAATTGCTGCAGATGTTTTGTATGGCACTACATGCAGATCAGGGCATTATACTTGGTTATGGGCTGGATTAGTACCAAGTATAGAGGGGTTATAACCTCCTTTACTCTTGAGGTAATTCCTTTTCTAATCAAGTTTGCTACGTAGAAAGCCTTCCTTACTACAGTAGACACATGGTGGTTGAAGTTAAGCTCTCAGTTAACTTGTGATCCCAGATCCCTTACCACTTCTTGGGTACTGAGGGTATTGTTGATCTGTTAGTGTGAAGGGACATTGTTTGTGCAGAATGGAATGATGATGCATTTCTTTCCATTCAGTTTGAGGCTGTCAATAAGATACCAGTCTTTGGTCTGTGTAAGATCCTCATGGATTATACTGGCATCATTCGGGGATTCAGTAATTGCACCCAGTTTGCAGTCGTCTGCAAACTTGGTCAGCCACAACCCCTTAGTTTTGATCTGAACTTCTGAGAAGTATATAGCAAATAGTAGGGGGCCCAGCACTGACCCCTGTGTCACCTCACTGGTGGCAGATCTGCTGGTTGATGTGGAATCTCCCATTTTGATAGTGTGTGTCCAGTTTGTGAGCCAGGTGGCAACCCGTCATACAACAAAGAGACTTACATTCATTTTGCTAAGTTTATTGGTATTGTCTGCATGTGGGATTGTGTTGAAAGCCTTTGCCAAGTCAAGGTATGTTGTGTGCACAGATTTGCCCTTGTCAATGGCCCTGGTCTCATTTTCAAAGAAATCTATCAAATTTAACAGGCAAGACCTGCCCTTGACGAAGCAGAATTTAGTTGGTTCCAGGGTTTGTAGGTCGCCTATGTCTTTATTTATAAAGGCCATAATGATACGTTCCATGGCCTTATAGATGAGGCTGGTCAGGCTTATGGGTCTGTAATTCCCCAGGTCCGTTGCTAGGCCACCTTTGTGGAGGGAAAATAACTGTTCCTGTTCTCCATTCCACAGGAACAAAGCCTGTGGTTAAGCTGTAATTGAAAACGGCACTTAGTGGTGATGCTAAGTTCATGTTTTAGCCTGTTTAGAAGCCTGGGATGCCATCTGGTACCATAGAGGCTGTGTTTTTTGCCTTGGACAATGCTTTGATGACCTGCTCCTCAGATGTGTAGGGTAGTGGGGAAGTCTGGAGGAAGGTTTATGATGAGCCTGGAGGGGATAAGGGAGTAAAATTTTCACCAAACCTATCCACTACCAGGTTTGCTATCTCTGCGGGATCAGTGTGTGTGATACCGTTAGTCACTAGTTCTGCACATGCTTGGGTTCTACCTTTTAGGCTATGTACACAGCTGTAAAAGGCCTTATAGTTATCCTTGGCTGTGCCTGCTAGGTTTTTCTCAACTGAGCCCTTAGAGGATTTGACAAGTGTCTTATTTGCCCGTTGAGGTTGAAGAGGGTGCTTTTCCATTGTTGGGCCTCGCCTTTGTTTTCTTGGACAGCAAAGTTTTGCATTTATTGTAAAGATTGTTGATGATGGATGTCCACCATGGCAGCTTGTTTTTACTTGGGGCACTGGCTTTGATTCTTTCTGGTACAGCCAAGTTGCCCTCTTCCCCTGCCAAATAAAATCCTTTAACTCTGTATTAATTACTGTCTACAGCTTCTCTTCTGATTGATAAAAATATGCCTGACTAGTGTATAAAACAAAGGGACTAAAAACATTTTTTTACTGCTTGTATCTTATCCATATCCATAAGCAAGAGCTTCCAGTTTATCAGCTTTTGTATTATCTTTTTAATCTCTTCCTACATATCCTTAATTGTCATAACCTCATTCTTTTAAGCCATACTCCTAAATACTTCATTTTATCATGCCCCCATAATTATGGGTCTTGCTTGTCCAATTCACGTTTGGGTACCTAGTTTATAGATATAGCCTTTGCTTTATCTTCATTAATTTTATATCCCGGAGGGAAAAAAAAAACTGAACTAAATATATTCCACAACACTGATATCCTTTTCTGTTTCCGTCAGGTACAAAATAATATAATCTGCAAATAAAGGCAACTTTTCTTGAACACCATATCAATTCTAACCTTGAAGGACCCTAGTCCTGCCTCAACCTGTTCTTTCCTACCACACATTTTCATGCATACTCACACCTGTGGCCAGTTTAGAGTATCTAGTCCATCTAGTGTATGTGTTTGGAATGTGGGAGGAAACCAGAGCACCTGTAGGAAAGTGCCTAAACACAGGGAGGATATGTAGATTCCACACAGAAGGCACCACAGCTGAGAACTGAACTAGAGAACCTCTTCGTGCAAGGTGACAACACCCTCACTCTTCACTTATTCTTATACAGCCATTTTCACAAATGTGATTGACGCCTTATAGTCTCACATTTATTCACCAATTTCCATGTTGCTGGTCGTCTTCCTGTTCATCTCCATCTCCCAACTCCAGATTCTGGCTAATTCCACTGGGCTCCTGATTCTTCTTGTCAACTCCTTTGCTTTTCTGACTTTCAAGCAAATTCCTTTGGAATACTGGAAAAGGTTTCACTGGCAAAGTCTCTCTGTGTGCTGTATTATCAGAAGAATGAGAAGCAGGGTCCCCTTCTGCTTGATGGCTCGTTTTTTTGTTGGACAAACTTTTGCATTTTCTACTTAGCCTGCTCTGCATCAAAAATTACTTTGATCCTACAGGAAAAAACACTCTGAAGACAACTGGATACAGCAGCTTGAATCTCGCACCTACCTCTCGACACTCCCTGATTACTGGAGTAAATTTGTTTCTCTTCTGCCTGGTCTACAGTGAATATTCATTTTCCACAAACACACTACTGTCTCCAACTTTTAATACGTTGCCCTTTTGCTACAGTTGTATCGGGATCAACTCTTCATGGTAGGTATGCATCTTTACTAATAAAGGCCTTTGGTTGCTTTCTCATGGCCATATTTGAAGCATATAAACTGTGTGCCCTTTCAAGTAACAGTTCCTGCTGTGGAATAGCTTTCCAGTTGCTTATTTATGCCTTCATAAAATGAATACAGTCTGCTCTTTCTAGTTTCTATGGTACACTTTCCCCATGTGCTCTGTCATCTAATTCTACTATTTTTATAAACATCTCTTCTTAAGCAGTGTCATACTGAGTCAGCCTTTTCTTCATTTCCACTTCTCCTTCTTGCAGTTTTATCAGCTCATCTGAATATCTGTTTAAAGCTTCTTTCATTTTTCTAGCCTTTTGTTATTACAGTTGATATACTCTTTCAGTGTTTCATTTATTTTAAATAGCTATGAGCATGTACAACTTGTTTTTTCCGCTAGATTACTGGAAGTCACGTCAGTTTGAGACTTTGTACCCTTCACAAAATGCTTGCTAGTACAAAACCTGCTATACTAGCAATTTTCTATGTAAGCAAGAACAATATTTAAACTCTGTTCCTGCTTTTTGGGTGTTTGTCTATGATTCTTGAGCTAAGAGATTGTGAAGGCAAGAGGTGCAAGGGGGTTGCACTCTATGGTTCTCACAGAAGTGAGCTGAAATAGACTTCTAGATCATTACTTTTGTAATTTTCGTACATATCGCAAGCAAGCATCTGATGCGTCTGTAGGCAAACAAGGATATGTAACTGATGGTCACATTCTCTGTGTGCATGAGTAGTTGGTTCTTGCATGCCAGAGTAGTTATGGTGTAAAGGAAGGCATTCCGAATCAGTTATATTAAAAATGAGCATCATCATATGAACCATATTCTTCATGGTTTCCTTGTTTTGTTGACTGTTGACAATATGTTTATTATTTGGATGTGAGTAAATTCGTCAGCATGACAGCTAAAAGTTTAATATTAATATTTTAATTGTGAATACATTTAACTTAGTCTGTTTTTTATGGAAATGTGGGTGTGAAATGCACTGTGTTTGGGCTGTAACAATTTGTCTGGCATTTAGTGCAGATGAGTAATGCTGTGAGCAGTTTACAAGCTGTTTTGTGTAATGCAGAGCTTAATTCCCTTAGCCTTCTTTTGTCTTCTGTGTGGCTAAAGTTACTTCCCCAGTTAGTGCTCTTGAAAAGCAACATATTTGCTTCCAGTGAATTGTCCCAGTCTGTAAGCAAATAGTTTACACATTTGCCTTCTGAAACACTGCATCCTTCCTCTCAACTTCTTTGCCCAAACATTCTGGACAAAAGCCATAAATCAGTGCCCAATCTACTATTTGACTGTGAATCCCAGTAAGTGTCTTGAAGTCTAATTCATTGCCAGATTCAGTTTCAATAATCGTAAGCATCATGGTAAAGGTTTACTGTTGCTCATGCTAAGTCTGTTTTCGGTGCAGGTATGCTCTGCTTTGATTAATAAATGGCTGCCAGTATTTTTTACTGAAAAATGTGAAGTGAAAGTTTAAAATTAAATCCAAATATTTGATCATTGTAGAATTAAAGAAGAGAATAGTATGCAGACTAACAGGTTTGAATTGTATTTTGTGGTAATTGGGGGGGTCACAGCCAAGTAACAGAATATTAGTATGGCTGGGGGGTCCTAGTCTATTACTCTGCCTAGGGCCCCATTTGACCATCATCTGGCTGTGGCCAGACTTTAAAGTTTCATATTTTGTGGTGTTTGAAAAATGCATTTTGATGCAAACCCTTTAATTCTATTAACTTTTAAGTGAATTTGAGTAATATTTAAAAATTGTCCCAGATTTCAAACATTTATTTCCCAATTATTTTTGCTTTTGTCCAGAATGTTTGGGCAAAGAAGTTGAGAGGTATGCTGCAAAAGCAGCAATGACTTTTCTTAAATGAATGCTTGTTCCATACTTTTCAACTGCCCAGAAATTTACGGAATGTCCAGATTTTTGCCTCATATTTATTTGTTCATAGGTTCATAGGTTCATACTAGGCTATCTGCCCGAGGGCATTTACAAGCCTAGCCCATAGTTTTGTGGCTTACGCCACCCCTTTAGTATGGGGAACTATACCCATTATTTTGCTGTGCCTCTGTTGAGCAGTGACACTGAGGTAATCCCTGGGTATATCTGATCTCCCATCCATTGGTCAAGATTTCTCTTGAACAAGGCCAGCGAGGTGCTCTGCCTCACATATACCGGGATTTTATTCCACAGCATAGGGAGTCTTTGGGTGATGAATCTATCCCTCCAGCACGCCCTATTAATAGCGTCGAGGTTTAAGTCTCCCCCTTGTGGCTCTGACGGATCTAGATTTTTGAGGTGAAGCATATTCATCAAATCTGGGTTTGACATGGCCTTGTATGTTAGGCAAAGGTCACCTCTGAGCAAGCTGTGCGACTGAATAGAGCTGGAGTTCTTTCAGTCGGGCAGCATAGGACAGATGTTTGAGACCCTTTATCCTTTTGGTGAGGAACTTTTGTGGCCTCTCCAGCTGCTGCAAGTGTCGGGTCAGATACATTCCGAATGGGGCATTGTACTCAATCATTGGTCTGATGAGTGATGAGTATAGGGAGACTATGACCTCCCTTGATCTAGATGAGAATCCCTTCATGATAAGGTGGGCAATGTAGAAGGTCTTCCTAACTACTTTAGCTACATGGGTGTCGAATGACAGACTACTATCAACCTGGGTCCCCAGGTCCCTGATAACTTCTTCTGTACTCAGTGGATTGCCACCTATTTGGTAGCTAGGGGTAACCTTGTTTTTCCCGAAGGGAAAAACCTCATAAACATTTGTGTTTTTTCTGGAAAATCACTGAAGATGAAGTGGGGCTAGGTGATAAGAGGGTTTTGGCTTGGAATACCTGCAAACATGTCCTAAGTTGGTCCTCACAGTTGCTAAGGCTGGCCCTGCTAACACAACTTTTCACCATTGGGTCATCTTTGTGGTACATAGAGATGAAGCCCTGACTGTGACCTGTATGACCTGAGATGGGTTACTGGCTGTGGAGAAAGGAGGAGCCAGCTGGAGGAGGAGAAACTGTTTAGTGCCATCCACTGGGTTTCCCATCCTATGGTTAGGAAGCTGCATGGCCCGGCTGCTTTACTGTGGTTCAGTGAAGATTGTATTTCAAGATCACCTTTCCAGTCAACATAGCAGGGCCACACATGCAGGCTCCTGCCAAACAGTGTTTGCTCTGCAGCTGAAGCTGTTCAGAAGTGGTAGTATGCATGTCTAAGGAAATATTTATTACAGGGCACAGACAGATGCATCCACAAAGACAGGAAATAGGGGTTTATACAGGAGAAAAAAAACCTCACTGCTGGCAGGGGTGATGTTTGCTTCCCTATCTGGGGACCATTAAGCTCCAGCCTTAAATACATGTGTCCCCAGTGTCTGGGGGGGGGGGGTTGAAAGGTAAAGGGAGACCCTCTGAATGTTGGAGCAAAGATAGTCCTAGTTTTAAGTAACAGAGTTTAAAGCATGGTAGCAGTAAGACACAGAGAACAAACTCCCTTGATGACCTTGTGAGTGTCCCCACCTCAGCATGATAATGGGCAGATCTAATGGTGGTAAGCTGGCAGAAGGAAGACGTGTGTAAATAAGCTTTGTGTTTCAAAAGTTAGGGCACTCCTCACATAACATCCAAAATCCAGAACAACTGGGTCAGCTCTTAGGGGCATATTGTCAGTGTGGTAGTTTCCTGGGGTAGATGACTTCCCAAAGGATACAATAGTACATTTTTGGCATGTAGTTTCATGATTTTTTGTCATCATTTATTTGAGACAAACCTTTCTGCAGATGACCTTCAAGGTAAAGGACTGAAAATGATTAACAAACCTGTTATTTCCCAGATTATTTGCCTTTATATAAAGCCAGTTTCTTTTAAGCACCCTTTCCCCCACATTAGTTCCTTCAATTTCTGAAGACGTCTTCTGTATTTACTGTTGACATTTCTGTATTATCTGAATCCCATTTTCCACTGCTGCTCAGTTTAGTTGCTTTATTTAGATCTTCATTCTTTTCTTTTGTGTTTTTTTTTGTTTGTCACTTTTCTGTATACTTGTTGGTTCTTATCATTCCCTTTCTTATTCTCTTGAGTTTCTCTTATCACTTTTTCTAATTTCATTTTATTTCTTCTCTCCCCCTTCTCTTGAGAGAGAGAACATTTCTGAAATGTAGTTCACTTACATCTTTATTCCCTATGAAGTGTAGTGACTTTCTTGCAGTTATCTTAGTGCATGATTTCAGTTTTTATTTCATATAACCTGTAGATATCGTTACATCTTCTAACGCTGTTCTCACACTATCTCATTTCTTCTATTCATGTCATCACTTGGTTGATAAAATGCTTTGTGCCGGGATTTTTTCCCTTTATTCTGTCAACGTTTTCCTCCAATGTGCATATGCTTGAAGTTGATACCTCTAGTTGAAGTTGTTCATTTCTGTTTTAGAATTAATTCTCATAAAACTGTGGTTTGAAAAAAAAGTGTCAAGTTCACCTCTTTAATATAATATCTTGTAACAATAAATGTATTTGTTAATGATCTAACCAAATGTTTCCTCAGTCTTCTTTTGTTTAAACCCAACTGTTTCTTTTCACTTGTATTCACATTATGAGAGATCTTCTGTCATCTGTGTATTTACTGTTGAGTATTACTTGATAATTCTTCTCCTTCTACACAGCCATTGTCTTCGCTTTGAGTATATTTGGACACAAGTGTTTGTGACCCAGTTTTCAAATTCTAAATCTGTCAAGCTTTTCTACTCCCTTATTGCAAATTTAGTATCATATAATTTTAGAGCTCTGTTTATCTTTTTATACAGCTCTATAGCATTAGTGAGTGTGTACAACAACATTATGACTACACTTCCTAACACTGGCTGTCTGCATTGGGGTTAAGACAAAACTGCTCAAAAGACCAGCAGATTCTTAAACTAAATTACCCAGTTCACAGAATTCAACAGTATGATATAGCGATCTTTAAACACTTTCTGTGATAGGTTTAATTCAAACTTTCTCAGACTTGTGTAATTGCAGTACAACAGTGGTGAGAGAAATACACTAGATGGTTGCTTTTACCCTAAGGGTTAATCATCTGTGTGACATCTCTAACAAGGGTGCTGATCCCCGGCTCTTTATGGCTTGGTGTTCTGTTATGCATTGTCCACGTTTTCATCACTCTAAAGTCAAATGCACAAATGCAAGATACAACATTTTTATATCGTAGAATGGAATAGAAATCTTTATGTGGTCTTTAAAAAAATTGAAAATTCTTTAATCACAATTGTGTAGTTGATGGTATCAATTGATTTGTCCTGTTATTTTGATTACTGTTTGCTTTGTACTTCGGTCCATTCTAAGTGTGTGTATAGTACTTCTGTTTCCTACAATCTTACAAACATCATAAGCCCACATAATTCAAGTAAATTCTACTAAAGCGCACATCAGTTCTTTAAATGAGCTATGACTTTATAATGTAATAAACAGTAACTTGTTAATAGCTCAGATCAGTTCTTTTAGGTGAGCTGTACTAAAAAGTAACTGCAGTGATACAAATGATGCATGAGAGCAGGTAAACATTCATTCAAAATACAGAATTACAAAAAGTAACATAATCATTCTATGCTTGCATCTTATATCTTTTTGCATCAACAACAAAAAGTAAGAGAGCTGCTAGTCACAAACCTTACAGAATATAATCGGTAACAGTGTTCATGAAGGTAGTGGTACGTGATATGTTTGCCGTGTTCAAAATTTGCAATGCAAGCCTATTCAGGTCATCAGTAGAGGAGCCAAATGTTACAAATTTAGTTTGGTCTTTCTCCTGCTCTTTGTATCCTTTCATTCTCCGCTGCAGATAGTTGACAGCCCTATTTCCAAGTCATACAACGGAAACAGCTGCCCTTATTTGCGTCTTGAGAGCATGTTGAAAAACATAATTTTGCATTACTCCTGTGAAGATGACAGTAAAAGGAAAACAGTTGGGCTTAACTGTGCTTTTACTTTTATAGACAGTTTTATATCTGATTAATATATTAATTTTTGGTATATTTAGGCCAACTTGCAGTTTTACCATTTTTAATCTCATGCTGCTGAACTGGCTCCCCCATTTTGTGTACCTCCTAAACCATCTGTAAATACCTGGTCTTATGCGTCTGCTTCATTTTAGAGCCTGATGTGCACTGTCAGTGTGGTTTGTAAAGGGAAGATCATATTTAACTGACTAGCTGTAGATAGTGACCCTGTAGTTCATACAGCATACCTGGATCTGACCAAGGCCTTAGATGCTATTCCTCATGCTTGACTCGTAAATAGGTTTAAAGGCCTAAATGTAGACCCTTGTGTTGTAACATGGACAGCAAACAGGCTGAAAGGACCCACAAAGTTAAAGTAACATATGCCACCTCAGAAAGATGACTAGTGCCTTTTCTCAAGGCTTAGCACAGAGATCCCTTCTGTTTGGCATCTGTTTTTCTGATTTCCAAACTTGTAATCCAGACCTATGGCTAACTAAATTTGCTGGTGATCGCACACTGTTTTTTTTCTATTCTCTTGGCACCCGATACCATGTTGCTACAGCAAGGACTAAACCACAGAAATCAAAGTTGCATTAGAAACTGGCTTAAATTAAATGCAAAGAAATGTAGTATTGTCACATTTGATAAACAAATTTCAGCCCACACCAGACTGATATGGTCATAAGAGCCCTCTACACCTTAGATCCCTTTCCTTCAACCATCACATTACAACAGTAAATATTATGTTTAGCCCAGTTGACATTTAGAGATATATCACCCAGGTTAAAATAAGTAACCATTCCTCTGTACTTTGTCCTGATCATGCCAGTTGTAGACTATAATGCTCCTTTTAGTATATATCTATGCAAACACATCATGCAGCTTGAACTGTCTCAGAGCTTTCTAATTAAAAAAAAAAAAAAAACAATTAAAAACTCTTCGGTATCAAGAAAGGCTTGAAGCTCTGTCCCTTTACTCTGTTTCTTACAGACTCCTGTGCTGTGATTTGCCTTGCATCCTGTATTGTTAATCCTCCTTGGTCTTGTGTACCTCAATAAAAACAAATGGCTTCCCAAACACTCAAACTAATGGTTTGAATCTCCATCAGCAAATTAATAGGAGATGTTGGAGGGACATAAATAGTACTGTACCACCTACTACATTTGTGGAATGTTCTTCTGTTACATGTGAATCAGAGTGATGCCCTTGCTTCCTTCAAGGTAAAACTTGGCTGCGGGTTTATCTCAGGCCCAATTTGTTTTGTCCTCCTGGATGCAGTAAGAGCCCTTCAAAGGGTGAGTATTGACAAAGTGATTGTAGTTACTCTGATCTGTAAACCCTTTGAATCATGTGATCACTGTGTTCCTCTAGTATCCACTCCTTTCTTGCCTAAAAATAATGACCACCTGATCGGCACACTTATACAGGCATACGTAAGTAACTAGTTGAATAAAGTTAGCGTGACAGCCTCAAATAAAGATGTTGTGGATTATCGTGAATCTCTGTTCCAAGTATTTCGATTCAAGTCTTCTTTTCCTGTTAAGCTTTGTGTATTTTTAAGTTGCAAACTGTAGAAGAAAGGAAGGACTAAATATATGAGCGAGTTATATGGCTGCCTTCCCTAGTTCCTGAGTCGTTAATAAGAACGAGGCACGAGTATCCTACCGCAAGGAACAGGTGAGCCATTACTGCAAGGAACAGGTGAGCCATCACTGCAAGGAACAGGTGAGCCAGTATCCATATTTGCTTGAAGAGCCCTCTTTATTATTAGGGATTCATCTGTAAAGATGATGGGTTATTTGTGGCTGTAACAGCCAAACTTTTCCTTTCACTAAATGTGATTGCCTAATTGTGTTATGTAAGCTTATTACTAGTCACGTGGGTTTCTGCTGAAGTGGGGTGAAATTGTTTTGAAACCTTCAGTACTGAATGCACATGGAGCAGTTCATTGGTTAAACTGCATTCAGGACCTCGTATACCTGGAACTTTGAAATATAAGATACAGTACAGAGGGTATTATTTGCAGTGGAGTAGACAGTTTAGCACTTTATTTAACCTTCTTCCATTGTATCCTTGGCATGCTTAGGAGATCAATTTCGAGCTGCTGTAATTTGGACAAAGGCAGTCTTTCTCATTTGCTTTTGAGTGGGAGTGATATAGCTGAACTGAATGAAGAATGACATTAATATTCTCACTAAAAATAGCTGAAAATAAATTGCACTGTCATAGCAAAATGACTGTGCAAATGCATTTTTATGTTTCCTTTTTCCCGTCGCTTTCCACATCTTTTCTGAATTGCATGTAAATGTTCTTTGTCAGTGATGAATGGATTCATTTCAAATCAGATGGCTGTCAAAGATATTAACTGTTGCAACTTGTTTAATCAAGTTCTGGAAGCATTAGCCCTACTTTCATTTTTTTATTTTTTATTTAAATTACTGTATCATAATAGAAAATAGAAATCCCAGTAAGAATAATTTCCTATAAATATTTTCAGTATTAATTGTATCATTTTCAAGTTGTGGCAAAATGTCTAAAAGCAGTATACAGTGCTTCATTTGATTTTTTTTTAGCATGTATGAAATTATGTTAAAGCAGTTTGCTTTAAATAATTGGTGAAAAATATTACTGAAATGAGTAGTCATTAGCATGTCTTGACTTGGTTGCGTCCATTTGTTGGTAGGCTATTGTAACCCGTTGTCTCCAGTTGCATTTGAGGTAGTGGTTAAAATGAATACATGTATAGATTGTAACTTTGTGTTATAATGTGCCAAGTTAGTGGACATTTTCATAGAATTAAGTTCACAGTTTGATGCTGCTTTTAATGATATTGTGAAACTAAAGACTTGCACGGTTTTGGTTTGTGCTGTTTCTAAGTTGCACACATTAATAAAAACAATATTTATGCATTGCAGTTTATCTGTGCTTCACTTCTGATTTATTTTTCCTTATCGGTTTTATACATTGCAGTCTATCCGTGTAGCACTTCTGATTTATTTTCCCTTATCTGTTTTATGCATTGTTAAAAGATAATGTGTTACTACGTGACAGAAGGGGGTTGTTAAACTAAGCAGACTCTACTTGGTCCTTTATGATCAGTAGCATGTTTTTTACATTGCCTTTGTTTTTTTTTTTTCACTCAACCTTACCTAGGTCGTAGGAAACCTGTAGTCACTGCTGCAGAACTGCCTGCTTAAGGCTGCCAGTATAACTGCAAACTTTTGTTTTGCTTTCTATGAATGAATCGTGTCTTATCTGTAGTGCTTTTAGACCCCGGGATGGTCATCTTGTATATGTTGATAGCTACCAACCACTTTCTCTTACTCCTTTACCTGTTGAACACTGTTAGAGTACTCCACCTCCCAAAAACGTTTGTTTCCTGCAATGATGCAAACATTGAAAATGTTTTCATTTATGTTGTTGAAGAAAGTATATAATTAGGTTTTAAAGAAAGTGAAAGCTTTGCATTTGTGTTTGGTCTTTCCTAAAAGATCCGTCTCAGTTCCATTTCCAAAAATCTTATATTGTGTTTTTTCTCTACTTTTGTTGATGCTTTGTCTTCTGCAAACTGTTTTCTTATTCCTTATTCTGAAAAGTTGTTAATTTATTGCAGTATTATAACGATGTTGTTATTGGCTACACTGACCCTTTTAACAAATGTTCCTGAAAGTATGGAGACGGTATCTTTTATTGTGGAAGTCAAATAAGACACACTGTGAAGCTGGAGATTCTTTTTTGTTTTTTTTTTCACAATGTTAAAAATGTTTTTAGGCTAGTGTCAGGACAACAGGTAATGTTGTCTAAAGACTTGTAGTTTTTTAACCAGGACACTAATAGGATACTGAGTTACAGCGCCCAAAGCTTTATAAAGCTTTGATGGGATTCTTAATGCTGTCAGAGAAGTTGTCCAAAAGAAGAAAATGGACCTTAGATAAGACTTCCCATGGTTGAGGATGTAATGAATCCGCTGGAGGACTTTGAGAGCTGACAGAGGAACTTTGGTTAGTAAGTGGTTTCTCTGAAGTCCGTATAAGCATGCAGTAACACATTTGGAATAAGTATGTTAGAGGATATGAAAAGGCCTAGCTGAGTGATCCTTCCACCCAGTAAATATAGAGACAGTTTAATTTAGCACATGATTAATACATGAAAGGATTTCAGTTGTGTTTATTACTTTTCCTTCATTGATGTTTGATATAAATGTGCTGTCAATTTTATTATAGTACTTATGCAAAAAATAATACGTTTTAAGTTTTTTTGTAATAAAGTCATTTGTTGACAAAAAAATAGAATTGAATCTTATGGAGTCCCAGGTCTCCTCAGACTGGAAGCTGGTCTTCACAGCACAGATACTTCTCCTGCTAGTCTTTCTGTTTGACTGTGCATCTCTTTAAGCAATCTGTTGCTTCTTGTTTTGGAATATGATACTTATCTGTTACTGCCTGTGTGAATACCTTCCTTCCATGTGCCATTCTGAAACCTTTCAGCTTCCGTCTTGGCTGCGCCTTCTCTTTGTAATGCTTTACCTTAAGTGTTGTTTAATCTGTCATGTCTGTAGAATCTGTAGTCATTCGACTGCAAACATTAGATAGACAGAGAGAGGTTGGGGCGGCATAATGGTTAAGGTGTTTGCCTCATGGATACAAAGTACAGAGTTTGATTCTCACTTTTGAAGGGGAAATTGTCCAGACTTAAAGTAGCCTACAAGGACACAGACAATGAAATACAAAAGTATGAAGCTATTTACACACACACACCTTGATTATGCAAGTATCAACTGCACACATTCCAATGAAACATAAGATTGCAAGTAAAATGGAAACAGCCTTGCATTCCTGATTATCAGTGAAAACAAAACCAAACACACACAAAATTAAAAAAAAAAAAAAAAAAAGTATTTTTATGTGGGGGAACTCCACCCACCAAATCTAAGGGCTTCGAGCCAACATTCTGTTGATTATCCCACAAATACCACAAAAAGGGCAGTCTGCCTAATAAACAAAACTCCTTCCTGTATACAAATCGACGAGATCACTGGTCAACCAAAAGTGCAGCTCTACTTCGTTGTTAACAAACCGGCTGTTCGACAAAAATGATGAACTGCTTATTGGACAAAATGACCTGCAACTATATAAAAGCTGTTAGACAATATTGCTTCATTAAGATATTGTCATATCTCTGTCAAGACTGCACTTCAGGTTAAGTGTATGCTATTAACAGCTCTCCATGCATAGCCCCATATTAATGATTTACACTGATTATATTCTTTGACTGCAACCAGGTGTATGAGAATATAGATCAGTAACTTACCTAGCATTTCTTCAGCGAGGTCCTTTTTACTGTTTAAAGCTGCACAGGTCACCAAATTTTTATTTTCCATCTGTCAGTGCCAACTAGAACACTAGTGTTGTCACTAGCCAAACAGAATATCTTGCACACAGCTGTTCTCCTGAATAACACAGCTTAGCAGGCAACTAATAAGATCCTCTTAAAGTTCTAATCCATATCTTTTTATGTGGAGACACGGACAGTTGCTAAATTGCTCCAGTGATGATTATGCTCTTTCAGCTATGGAAACGGTATGCACTGTAGCCACACAAACATATTAGTTGATGTTCTTCATCTCACATTGCTGCAGTCCTTACACTTGGGTAGTCCGCTGTCCTCGGTCGG
Organism: Protopterus annectens; assembly: GCF_019279795.1. Taxonomy (NCBI): domain Eukaryota; kingdom Metazoa; phylum Chordata; order Ceratodontiformes; family Protopteridae; genus Protopterus; species Protopterus annectens. Next base: position 928,518,569 of record NC_056739.1, read on the forward strand.
CCCGAATATCAAAGTATAAGGCTGACGTCGATCAAGGCGCATTAGACTGACATCAGGACGTCAGGGTACAAATGCGCATGACCGACGTCATATCCTCAGTCTTTTTTGCCGCATGGCCAGATGCAGAAGCAGCGTTGCAAGTGCCGTTCGGCATTCTGAAATTTTTCGAATTCGGAGTTTCAGACCGAGTCAAAGTTGACTAAGTACCCCGTTGGGGAATATTTTAGTTTTTTCTTGCCTCAGTGGTTTACCGGATGTCAGAAAAAGTGAATAACTGTATTTCTTGTGGGAAACAGATACCGCATAGAGATTATCATACTTTGTGTATTCCTTGTTTAGGGCCTGAGCACGACGTTGTTGGGTGTCGCTTTTGTGCTAGATTCAATAAGCGCACTATTAAGAGAAGGTTAGATTGTGCCAGGTTAGTCTTCGGGAAGCGGTGCAATTATAATATGCCGTCGGATGCTCCGACGTCCGCTTCTTCAAAGAAGCGCAAGGACAAAGCAGCTAAGCCCAGGCAAGAAGAGCCGTCCGTACCGGACGCCGGTTCTTTAGAGGTGTTGGTGGAGCCGGGGGTTCCGCCGGAGGTTTCTTTGGAGCCCCAAGGGGAGACTTTGTTATTGCAGGATGTGGCCTCTCAGGAGGCGGGTCAGGCTGAAGGGGCTTCTCAGGTTACTGTACTCCCCTCCCTTCCTAGGGTGGTTAGGCCCCCTCCTTCTGTTTCCAAGGCTTCTCCCAGAGGCAGGCCAGGTTTAGCTTCAGTTGGTGTCACTCCCAGTTCTTCAGGATCTGTGCCCAAGAAGCATATGCTTAAAATGGCAGAAGATTTGATTACTTTAATTAGAGGTTCTTTGCCCCCTCCTGATAAGAGACCTAGGGTGGAACCTGAGTTAGGGAGTTTTGAGCAGGCTTCGGATGTTTCAGAGTCTTCGGCTGAAGACTTGCAGGAGTATTCTCCTTATTCTGATTCTGATGTGGATGATTCTACTCCTTCTGCTTCTCCTCCTGAGGATTTTTCTTTTTCAGAGACTCTTCATTCCATGAGGGAGCATTTTAAGTGGGAAGGTCAGGACTTCTCTGATTCCAGGAAAAGGCTTAGGGAATTTTTGTTTTTACCCCAGCATAGGCCTTTGGCAATACCTCCTGTTCTGGATGTTGTGGAGGATGTGTTTGCAGAGGCTTCTCTTAATCCTGATTCTTTGCCTCCTGCTCCTGTTAAACCGGATAGGTATTACAGGGTGCCTGAAGCTCATAAGTATCTTTTAAGAGTCCTAGGGCGGACCCAGAAACTGTTAGTCAGGGGCCTAAGGGTGTTAAGGCTTCTGTTGTTAAAAATCCGGTTCCTCCAGATAAAGAGGCCAGGGCTTTGGATAGATGGGGAAAGAAAGTCTATACTTCTTCCACCCTAGCTATGAGGGCTTTGAATTGCCAGTTTCACATGTTGAAATACCAAAACTATCTACTTTCTCAACTGAAGTCTAAGGTAGATGCTCTGGCGGAAGGTATTGAGTGTAAAGAGTTACAAGATTTAGTACATGTTTCTGAACAGGTGGGTAAGCATTCTTTGCAATGTGGTTTTGATGCTGTACAGGCCTCGTCTAGGGTGGCTGCCACTGGGTCAGTTCTTCGCAGGCATGCCTGGCTGAGGGATCAGAATTTATCTGACCATCTTAAGACAAGGATTTTAGATGCTCCTTTACAATCTGATGTGTTGTTTGGTTCACCTGTTGAGGCAGTCTTAAAGAAAATGGAAGATAAGGCTAAGTCTATGCAGACTGTTAAAGATTTTTTGCAGGTTCAGCCTCCGAAGTTTAGTAGAAATTGGCCTACCAAGGGGTGGACGTATCCTTCTTATGATTCCCAGTCTAGGGGTAGATCTAGACGTGGTAGGGGCAGAGCTCAGGGCTCTTTCAGGCCTAGAACAGGGAGTTCACCTGCACAGTCTTCGGTGAGGGCAGGGGTCAGTCCTTTCGTAAACAGACCCAATGACCTACCTTTTCAGCTGCCAGAGCCTTCTCGTCTGGCAGCACCTTTGGGAGGAAGGTTGGCACTTTTCAAGGAAAATTGGAGTTTAATTACCCAAGACAGATGGGTATTGGATATCATACACCAAGGTTACAGGTTTTATTTCCATACCTTGCCTCCTTTCAAAGGCATGCCAGACGTTCCTCCTCAGCAAAGAATAGAGGCTCACAAACAAATTTCTCTGCTACTTCAAATAGGGGCAATACAGCCGGTCCCTATGCCAGAAGTGGGCCTAGGATTTTATTCTCGCCTGTTCCTAGTACCAAAGAAGGGGAACACGTGAAGACCAATTTTGGATTTATCTATCCTCAACACTTATCTGGACATTCCCAAGTTCAAAATGTTGACGTTACAACAGCTTTTACCTCTGCTGGGCAAAGATCATTGGATGGTAACTTTGGATCTCAAGGAGGCTTACCTTCATGTTCCTATCAGACTGAGGAAGTATCTGCATTTTCGGGCTGGGACTTCTCATTATCAGTTCTCTGCATTGCCCTTTGGCTTATCTACTGCGCCCAGAGTGTTCACGAAAGTTCTGGCTCCAGTGATAGCTTTCTTCAGGCTAAAAGGAATACAGATCTATCCTTATTTGGACGATTGCCTGATTCTGGCTCAAGGAAGGGACGAGCTTCTTCATCATTTGGAATATGTGATAGCAGTGCTAAGATGCCTGGGGTATTCTGTGAACGAAATAAAGTCCAGTCTAGTACCCTCTCAGGACATGTGCTTTCTGGGTGTAAGACTGAATACAGCATCCCAGATGGCCTTTTGACCCCGGACAAACAAAAGAATCTTTCCCTTTACTTTCATCAATTGTCTCATCAGTCCAGGCTGACTGCAAGGACAGTCCTTCAAGCCTTGGGGTTCATGGCATCTTGTATTCTGGTGCTTCCCAATGCCAAACTGCATATGAGGAAGCTACAATGGTATCTCAAAATGTATGGACACAGCACTGCCAGGATCTGGACACTGTCATTCAGATAATACCTTGCATTCAAAAGGAATTTTTGTGGTGGGCTCAGGAATGTCACCTAAACAAGGGACTCTCTGTGACCCGGCCAGAGGCGAGTCAGATTCTAACGACAGATGCCTCAGACAAAGCTTGGGGAGCTCATCTAAATGGAAAGTGGATACAAGACAAGTGGCCTGCCAGACTACAACATCTACATATCAACTTGAAGGAGATGTTAGCAGTCCAGTTTGCATTAATAGCTTTCAAGGATTTACTTCTTCCAGGGCAGGTGTTGATTCTAACAGACAACACAACTGTCATGTGGTACATCAACAAGCAAGGGGGAACACATTCTTATCCTCTATGCAGGCAATAATGATTTTGTGGGAGACTGCTCTCAGTTTACAGCTACATCTTCAGGCAAGGTTTCTGCCGGGAGCACAGAACTCCTTAGCAGATGTGTTGAGCAGACGAATTATGGATCCCCACGAGTGGAAATTGGATCCTCATGTATTTCAAAAATTGACAGTGTCATGGGGAACTCCAGACATAGATCTGTTCGCTTCTCCACTAAACCACCAGCTGCCAAAGTTTTGCACGAAAAGGTTTCATCCCACAGCTTGGAAAGTGGATGCTCTTTCTTTCAATTGGAGCAATCTTCATGTGTATGCCTTTCCACCTCTGCCTCTCCTCCCAAAGGTACTTCTAAAGGTCAGACAGGACAAGCCAAAGATGATTTTAATAGCTCCAGATTGGCCTCGACAGCACTGGTACCCATTACTGAGAAGTCTGGTACGGGAGCCTCCATGGCCTTTGCCTTCGATTCCACACCTGTTGTCTCAGGAGAACAGTCATTTACTCAATGTCAAGCTGCACTCTCTTCACCTAACAGCCTGGCATATTCTGTTTTGAACCATAGAGGGTCTCAACTTCCACAGCAAGTTTTGAATGTTATTTTGGAAGCTGCCTAGTACAAGGAAAGTGTACGCAGATAAATGGAAGAGATTTTTATTTTGGAGTGCAGCAAAGGATTTTGATGTTTCTGAGCCTAATTTGTGTGGCTCTTCAATATCTTACTGAGTTACTGGACAAAGGTTTGTCCTTCTCTTCTATTAAGGTTCATGCTGCAGCAATTTCGGCTCACTATGACTGTGACCCACCATTGTTTTCTCATCCTTTGTTCAAGCAATTTCTTAGAGGGGCAAAGAATATAAGACCCCCACGTAGAGCTCCTACTCCTGCTTGGGATCTCAATTTTGTGTTGGAGAAACTCACTCTACAACCTTTTGAGCCTGCAGCTACTACCGAGTTGAAATATTTATCATGGAAGACTGCTTTTTTTGTTGGCCATTACCTCTGCAAGAAGGGTTTCTGAATTGCAGGCCCTTATGGCGGTTGAGCCTTTCTTAATTTTCCATAAGGATAGGGTATCTTTGCGTACTAATCTTTCCTTTATGCCTAAAGTGGTTTCTAGTGTGGCTTTAAACCAAACTATTCATTTGCCTACTTTTTATGCAAATCCCCAAAATAAAGGGGAAAAGATTTTGCACACTTTAGATGTACACAGGCAGTTGCGATATTATTTGAGCAGAACTAAAGGGTTCAGGCAGTCTCAGCAGTTATTTGTTTCTTTTGCTTTGAGTTCTCAGGGCAAGCCTGTGTCAAAACAAACTATTTCTAAGTGGATTGGGTTTTGCATTGCTTTCTGTTATTCCCATCATGGCAAGGAGATTCCAGCTGGGATTAGGCCTCATTCCACTAGGGCTACTGCCACTTGACAGCTTTTTAAGGGGTGGCAACTAAAGATATTTTGGAGGCAGCTACTTGGAGTTCAGTGCATACTTTCTCTAAGCATTATCACCTTCCACTTTACTCTAAATCTAGGGCTGGTTTTGCCACTGCTATTTTACAGGGCATTTTGGCAGCTCCTGCTTCTTTATAGTTTTGCCATCCTCCCTTACCTCTGCTTTGGGATTCTACCCAAGTGTAAGGACTGCAGCAATGTGAGATGAAGAACATAGTACAGTTTTGTACCTACCATAAATGTAGATGTTCGAAGATCCACATTGCTGCAGTCCAATTTACCTCCCTCCTTCCCTCTGTAGTTAGAGGCGGTTGTGTGGGTTGGGTTGTAAATATTGTGTATATTGTATATATTGTACATATTATTAGTGCAAGGGTGGTTGGTTGGTTGTTTGTTGTCTTTTGGTTTTGACCTTTCTTTTTAGGGTCTTCTGACATCTGGGGCAAGAAAAGACTGAGGATATGACGTCGGTCATGCGCATTTGTACCCTGACGTCCTGATGTCAGTCTAATGCGCCTTGACTGACGTCAGCCTTATACTTTGATATTCGGGCCGACCGAGGACAGCAGACTACCCAAGTGTAAGGACTGCAGCAATGTGGATCTTCGAACATCTACATTTATGGTAGGTACAAAACTGTACTTTATCCATATGTGTTCCTACAAATCAGATTTGGAAACCCCATGTATCCTGTGCAAGAAAGCAAAATAGAGAATGCCGCTCTGCATTACTTTGAGTAGTAACCCAGTTCCTTATTCATCGTAACAACCAATGGTGTATGCTTCTCATTCTATCTATACATGCAGCAAACATTCATAGGTTCATAGGACGATACTAGGCAATTGGCCCGGAGGCCCTTATAAGCCTAGCCAAGAATTTTACCCATGTTTCCACAAAGTCAGCACCTGTTTTCCCTCTCCAGAAGAGACACAGGTTGGAACCCAGGGGTATATGGAGATCCCCAATATTTTAGCGAAGGTGCATATGCTTTTTTCTCTGTTCCATTTCCTTAGTCATGAGTGTACCATCTCTAGTAAGTAGAAACAGCTCAGGTTTAAGTAGGTGATTGTGACTGACAGAGAATGAGAGCCACTCACCTTAGGAGCTGATGCCTTTTAGTAAGCCAGGTCTCTTAAGTTCTGCCTCACTGGCTGTGAAAGTCGCACCCATATCTGTTATTTCCCTACACCATAATTTTCTTTGAGATTAAGAAAGAAAGGTGTTGCTTTATATCTGCTGTTTTGATGCACTTCTCATTGGTATCAAGTTGTATTTCACATTGCTGGAGTAAGGAGTGTGGTGTTGTTTGCAAGCCATAGCCTGACCTCATTCACAAGTCATTAGTTTCCGTATAATAATATCAAGTCTGTCCATCTTCCTTACATGATGTGTTCCATGGTAAAAAGTCAGGAGGCAGCACAGCTGGGACTGTTTGCCACATGGTTGGAACGGTGTCCAGATAGTTCTAGAAAGCATTATGTGTTTGCTTTCTTTACCATCACAGTTGTTTAGTTTCCCAGTAAACTCATTTTACTAATAGCACTAATCTGTATGCAGATTGCTAGCCGGGTTGCTTTAACATAAAACCATCTGGGGTAAATAATGCTGGTTCATCCTGAAGGAATGTGCTTTTCTGTGTTACTTATCGCATCCCATCATTTCTTTCAGCCCCTTTGCTTTAAAAGTTATAAGACTGGACCTTGGAGAATGTATGAAAAGGGAAGAATATAAGAGGAGTGGGATCTTAGTTTACGTAGTAAAATGTCTAGATATATTTGACTCCATATAACTGGTGAGTTGGATTCAGTGACTGGAAGCAGTTCAAGTGATTTTAGTAGAATTCCTGACATTTGGTTAATGTGTTATATAAGTTATTATAACATAATGTATCAAAATTGCCTTCAAACCAAGTACAAAACAACAGTTGTATACACGCCCTCAACACCGGGGGAAAAGGCAACCATCAGTTAGTTGTTGTTTTAAGGTGCTGAAACAGTGATGAATTGTTAACGTTCCTGTTTAATAAAAATGTATGTATTTACAGAAAGCTCTTAATGGAATATCGGTAAGACTTGGTGGAATGAGTAGAAATTTGAGGGAGGAAATTGTGGTAGCACTTTAAGTAGTAGCAGTTCTGAGACATGCCTCTTAAACGTATGTGAAAGAGATAAGTTCTTGTCATTTTTGCCAGCTTTTCACAGTGACAGGGTAGTGGCTAATGTTCATCCCAGTAGCTGGCTCGGGGGTATTTTGCATAACGTTTGAGGATACAGAAGGGGCAGCACTTTAAGAGTTGTAGAATAACTGTTAACATCCACCATGTGTTTATTGTTGTCTGTCGCTTAAGTACCACTAGATGGCAGCTGAGCATCAGCCACACTCCCCCCTACCTACCTACCACCTCAATAGGATGGCCATTGTGAGATCTTCTGAGACCAGACTTCTTTCTTCTTGGATATCTTGTCCAAAAGTGGGTCATGTTCTCCTGCAGAAGTTGGTACCCCTAGTAGGAGCTGTAAAAAATTTCGTGAAATCAGTGTTGTAGATGGTTTTACTTTTCTTTTGAGAAGTAATATGTGAAGCGCTTCTTTCTTTTAGAGTGCAGTCATAACTCAAAGTCAGTCTATATGATAGCTATCTTTTCAGGGTAAATGAGATTTTCTGATTTTCACAGCTTTAGTAGCCATAGTATGTTATTAATACCTCAGTTAAACCTTGTTGGCTACTTTAAGCAGTATCATACTCTTATTTCTCTGTATTTGATCTTTGTACATCTGACAAGATGTTCCATTTTCTATTTCTAAGATAACCATTTAATCAGTATTTAGAACAGTCTTTATTAATTGTTTATTGTAGCAAGTAAGGAAACTCAGTGCTGTGACTATGCTGTCTTTCTTTTCCTTTAACTGCCTTTCCTTTCCTTTAACTGCCAGTAACCACAATGTATTTCAGTCTTGCATTCCTTTCATTGCCATTTCAGTGTATTTTCTCATGAAAATTTAATTGGTGACATGGTAAATTATCTCGAACAAGCAGATGGTGCCTAAATCATCTCCCTAGTACAAATGTATTATCTCTTCTCTGGACAGTCCCCCCCCCGCTGTTTACTTTTAATGAATCATTATTTGTCAGTTGGTATGCTGAACTAACAGAGCAAATTGTTTGAAGTCTACTGTGGTTTGAAAAGGTTTGGTTAAATCAGAATACTGTATACTCACTTGTAGTAAAATTTGTCTCTACCAATATGTCGTTCCAAGAACCTTCCCACATAAGCCACATGGATGATGACATCATTTGCTAGTTCATCATGTACAGTGCTTTCACTAGTGATACCCACACTTCCCCGGCTGTCATGCCATGTTTACAAAATGTCTGTTAAATTCAGACATTTGGGGATCCGCTCTCTGTGAAAAATGAAACTAACGTCTTGCAGTTATATTTGCTTTTGCACTTTGAATAAAAATTCCTAATGAACTGTTACTTTTTCCTGCTCTACATTCTTTTTAGAACAAAAGAGTTATGAGACAATGTAGTTGCATAGGCAAATTTATCTGGTAATATACATATAAAGAAGAATTTTACGTAGGCATGCTGAAGAAAAGGTTACCGACTGTAGTGGTTTCTTTTCTTTGTTGGCTGTCCTGATGTTGTTTTCTTACCAGTTTATAATATTTTAATGAACTACTAAGTGCTGCCCACAAGCACTGGGAAAGAGCTAGTTAACAGAAATCTGCAGTTCTTTTTTTTCTGTTTCATTTAGTGGACTTCACTTCCTGAATTTATAAACAAACTTTCTTTGGTTTCATATAGACGCTAATTATAAAATATACATAACAGCGCAGTCTTATCCTTTGTCATCGGCATGTGTTTTTTCTGTCTCAGGGTTGCAGTGGAATCTTTTGCATGTATACATGGTTTGTGTTCACTTTGTATCCTTGTATCCTTGGCTACTTTTCCTAGAAGCATTAATATTTACTGATGCATACAGGTTTGTTTGAAAGGGTATACATGAATATTAGTAGCAGTCTGCTGACAGTTTGCATGCTGCAAATGGTCATCCAGTTGTTAATTTACTGACTAGTAATTTTTGGAATCAGTTTTCCCCAACGTCCACTTACCTCACCATGTGATATGGAGTTGGTTATAAAGGTCCACAATCCTACAGTTCCATTCTGTGTGAAGTCACCAAATCAGGTTAGTGGCTAAGTCTGATCATTTTTGATGACTTCACTTAAAGAAGTGCTGTCACTGCATTCCCATTGACAAGTTACTGATCAGTCAGTTTAATCAATCAGTTTGCTTTTTGACAATTGTGTCAGATCCCGCACAGGCACATGTCATGGAATTAGCGATAACAGATGTTTAATAGTTGTGTCTATGACCCCAGTAGCAGAACACGTTCTGCAGGGAAATGCTTTCCATTCAGTTACCATGGTTTACATGATATCCGTTTTCCTTGTATAATGTACAAGTTGTAATGTATGCATAGTACAGCTTCCAAACATACTGTTTGCTGATATCTAGCCATGCAAGAGGCTGTTGTAACTAGTGAATTGGGATTTGAATATTCCCTGCAGGGAAGGCAAGGTCATATGTTTAACTCAAGTTAATATCAAGTGACAGTTGACTGTCGCATCAACCTGTTCCACCTGTAATCTGGAGACATGTTTTTGAAATCTGGGCTTTAGTCCTTAAGCCAATTAATAAAAGTTTATTTTCATAAGTAAAATATGTCTCATTGTGCATATATTGAGTAATGCATGTTGTAAGCTTTTTTGACTTGGGGGGAACATTTAACTTACTGATCATCATTCTATAAAGTTATATGTATTTTTATTGTCAGTGCTGAACGTTATCTTTAAATGCCTATTTCTTTAGGCCGCTGGGTTGCACGGCAAGGCCTGCAAGGGCCCTAGTTGTTACCCTGGTACACAGCTATGAACCTATGAAATGTGGCACCTTTTGTATGTTTTTATTTGATAGTAAAATGTAGCTACATAGTTGTATCAAGTAACGTAATTTGTAAATGAGTTTCTACTATCAGATTGGAGTATTTTACATTTGGCTGTATTAAAATGTAATTAGATTTCTGAAACTTGGCTGAAGCTGATATTTACTTAGCCTAATGATGTTCCAGAAAGCCAACAGTCAGCTTTCCTGCTTAAGTACCGTAGGTGATAATCACATTCTAATACCAGGGTTGTTGTATGTCTGTTATATTTGTCACAGTATGCAGCGGAAGAAGAGAGAATCTTCCTTTCCAGCTGGTACCTTTAATTTTATTTTATTGTATGGCTCAGGACAGAAGACTTTACATCTTAAAATAGAAATAAAAATATCTTTTTATAGTAGATTGCTGTATCTTTTGTGGTCTCTGCTGTTACCAGAATTGGTTGGCTTTTGATGGCCTGTCATTATTACAGTTAACACATTATAAGTAACAGAAGGCTACACATAGCTCTACTATACATTTTTATACTATTTGCTGAAGCTGTTGAGTTAATGTGTTTCAGAAATTTCTTTATATTAGTCTTTTGTTTGATTACTTATCTGTATGTTTTTAGCTTTTAATTGTTGTATGTAAGTTTTGTCCGAATGAAAATAGAGTGTTATTTAACACTGAAATAATTTTTTAATAGCAAATTCTTAACTCCTATACTCCTTTTCAGGAATTCTATCCTCCTTTGGCATTTGAAAGGTATGGAATCAGTCTTGAGTCTTTACTTAAACCTGTATGTTATACTGTTTGCCATGACTCTCAGCTGTCCTTGATTCTGCCACAGAACTTTCCTTTCTAATAAAATATGTATGTTTGTAATAGAAGAGTTTATAGTTACCAAGTAATGCAAAGTATTAAAGTTATAAAACTTTTTTCTTCAAAAAATGCAAACGCTACCTCCTTTTCTGTTAGCTGTTTCGTCACACAGCTGCTGACATCAGATACCACCACAATTGCACCAAATAGCCTCTGTTATGTAGCTGCCATGCCTTGGCAGGCTACCAGTTGTGGTCTGCAGCAGTACGGTCTTCTTACTGGGAGAGCAACTGTGCACGGGGTCCCCAGTTCCATGCCAGACTCTAGGGGCTGCACTTGCTGGGGCTGCAGAGCAGGATGAGACCCAAGCAAGTATCTGTCATACTGCAGCTGCTGAGGGATTTTGACTGGTCTGAACTCTTACCCTTGTGCTGACATATCCATTACATTTGTGCGGGGTAGGCCACAAAATGTAGCTTGGGTGTTCCTGCATGGCTGCAGTTATCCTACTCTTTCTGCTTCCCTGCTCCTCACAACATGACAATACTCCTGTAACAAAATCTACCCAGCACCCCTCCAGGATAGGCATGTCCATCCTTTCCTGTCACACCACCAAGACTGCTGAGCCACTAATGCCACTAATTAAACCCAGGTTACCTGAGTCACTGTCAGGGCTTTAGGGCCTTATCTCTGTATGCCATGAGCACTGCAGCTTTCTGCTTTAATATTTCCTGGTTAAATTTATATTGATTATTTTAGGAAAATGTCTCATAGGAGATTACTAGGTATCGACCTGCAGGTCATTTTAAGCCTAGCCTGTTTCATCCCAATGTAATACTATAGAAATGCTGGTCAATACCCAAGATTGCATTTAGTGGTGAGTGCCCATGTCCGGAAGGGTTGTGGGGTCTATCCCTGGTATATATTTATGGTGCTCCATCCACTCATCCAGGTTCCTCTTGAACAGTGTCATAGAGGTGCTCTGTTTCACATGAAGTAGTAGCTTCTTCCAAAGAAATGTCAGTTGCTGGAAGATAAATCTGTTCCTCCAGAATATCCTATTTAAATCACAGGCCATATTTTGGTCCCTGGAACAGGTATCCATAGTCACATTTAATTTACAGATATGCAGCAAGTTCATTAGATTTGGGTCTTGGATTGCTCTGTAGTGCAGGCATAAGTCTCCCCTAAGAAGTCTATACAATACGGAATATAGTGACAGGGACTTTAGTCAGTCTGTGTAAGGCACATGCTGGAGCCCCTTGGTCTTCTTTGTTAGAAACCTCTGAGGTGTTTCTAATTGCTGTAGGTGCTTAGCATGGTACATGCCAAACGGGGTGTTATACTCAATTATGGGCCAGGTGAGTGCTGAGTATAGGGATGTTATAACTTATTTTGGTCTTGAGACGATGCCTTTACCAGTCAAGTGTGCTACATAGAAAGCTTTCCTTACTACAGAGTTGACTATAATAGGCCCTGCTGTTGCTGTAATACATCAGTGGCAGTATTAGGCAAATGGGAGTTGTAATTATGTAATAGGGACGTGTGACATCCTTTGACAGTGAAAATCTTACGAGCTTAAGTGCTGGCATGAATCGGACAGAGAGAAGTATATCTGTTACTGTTGAGGAGCAATGCAGGCAGTCTTTAGCAGCCAGGATGCACAATTTCTGAGTATTAGGCTAGTTTAAGTGCAGAATAGGTGTGTGTATCAACTGCTGAGAAGATAAGCCTGAGTGACAAAGGGAGAATTGAAGATTTATGATTAAAGAAAGGACCAAGGGTCTGCACTTTTTGGGACTCCTACATTACTGGTAGATGGAGAAGAAAATGCAGTGACTTTTTTTTTTTTTTTTTTTTTTTTTTACAAATTACAGGATTTTGCCAAGACATTTGGTTACAGCTTGGTTAGGTCTACTTCTGAGTGCAAACATAGGAAGATTGTAGTGTTATCCATTTCAAGCACTTTGCAAAAGTCAGAATAAACAGCATTTCCAGTGCTTAGCTGTCATGTGACATCAGACTGAAATGTGAAGATGTGAGAGGAAAATGTGCTGCTGTTTGCAAAGGAAAGTCCTATTATGGTGGTGCTGGTACTGTATCCAGAAGAGCCTTGAAGATGGAAGAAGGTGCACATACATGTCTGTAGTTGCAGGAGAGAGATATGTTACTCTACCGTTTGTTCTCGCTGCTGATGAAAACTGTGGATGGCAGACCCCTTCCATTAGTCTGAAAATGGAGGGGGGTTGTAATGCCTGATTCTTTCCCTATTGCAACCTGAGTCTGAGAAGCTTGTTGTGGTAGTTACTAATTTCTTTAATGCTTACAGCTGCCCTCAATAAACGGAAATACTTATCTGTTTACTGTCATATGGCAGAATGTTAGCATGGCAGCCCAAAGAGTTGTGGTAGTTTACCCTAACCCTTTTTCCTATTGCCTTCTATTTCAGCTTCATCTGCTCCTGTGTATAGCTGAACTGATGTTCAGCCCACCATCCAAGCTTGTTCATCTATGTTTCTCAGAACTAAATCATAATTAGCTGATGTACCTTACTCTAACCCGCAGTGGTGGTGCTGCGGTAGCGTTGTCACCTCACAGTAAGATGCTGTCCGGTTCGATTCTCAGCTAGAGCGTCTTCTGCGTGGAGACATGCGTGAATGGGTGTACCTTTGTTGAAGGTTGTGCGTCAGGGCTGGTAACTCGGCACGTAAAAATCAACTAACAATCATTAGCAGACCGGAGTTCCGCTGTGGCGACCCCTAACCGGGAAAAGCCGAAAGACACAACAACAACGCTGCTCTGTAAAATACAATATTGCACATGATCTTTTAATGTATCATTTCAAAAATCTTACCAACCTATTATCTTAGCTGGATCCTTTTCTTGATATCCCCTCAACACATATTTTTATGAGAGACTGTAAAAAATGCTGTTTGATCCTAAGCAGCCATCTTATGGCTAAGGGTATAAATGTATTTTCTGATAGCTCTTTTTTCAGCACTCTAGAAAGAAGTGCATATACACTGGACCTAGTCTACCTTTGAATTCATTAACTGCGTGAATGGGCGTACCTTCATTGAAGGTTGTGCGTCAGGCCTGGCAAGCTGGTACGTAAAAATCAACTGCTAATCATTAGCGGACCGGAGTTCCACTGTGGCGACCCCTAACCGAGAAAAGCCGAAAGACACAAACTGCTTCTCGAAAGCCTGCTTAAAATAGTGCCATCTTGCTATAGCTCTCAAACTCTAAGCACAAGAAATCTAGCCAATGCCAAAACTAATGGTGGGTCTAAGGCCCAAAATCAGGGACAGATTTTAAATATTGCTCTTGTAAACTTAGAGATTACTAGAATAACAGGTTTTACAGTAGTATACATTTTCTGAAGGATATGAAGTCTGAAAAATCTATTGTATGTCATTATGTAGTGACTTCATTCCTCGATTTGCCATTAAAATCAAAATTTTGTGAAGAACAGACAAGAAAGTATGATTAAAAAATCTGGACGGTGAGTGGTATGCTTCTAGGAAGTGCATTCCTCTGTGAAAAAGGGGCTACTTTTCTATTTTCCTCACCAGGGCAAATTATTTAATGGTTTAAGTCAAATCCCACTGCAATTGAAATCACTTTGACTTCACCATTCTTCCCATATCCATATGTAAGCAAACTCTTAAACCATTAATTTCCTCTTCTTTTCCTGAATTTTGCTTACTTAGTCACAGGTTATTTATATCTGCTTCCTCTCGTTGCATGCATAGATAGTAAAGGTAGTGCCATATTCAGCTTTGTTCCTCATCCCAAGTTGCAGTAGTTTTTCTCAGTAATCTGTACTTTGGTATTTGTGATGTGTGGACCTCACAGTCAACATATTGAAACATAACATAGCCTGTTACAGCTGTCTTTTTATTAACCTGTATTATCATATTTAAACTAATCATTCCTCACCTTTATGCATCATCCCATCATGCTCCACTGTCTTGTGTTACTAGTAACACTGTTGTCTTTCTGTAGCCTTCCTACTTATTCCTCTGTTACCTTCTAGCAAATGTGTCATCCCATCAGCAATAAAATGCTACTCCACTCACTTCTGCCGTTAATTCTGAATGTTCTGTACCCCTTCACTACCATCTCTCATTCCCTGCACCTGTCAGCTAAAGTTTCCATAACTTCTAGAATTTTAACATCAGCATCTAACAACATTTACCAAAACCAAGATATTTTATTGTCAAAAAATGTTTCCTCCTTGTACTCTCAATATTTTTTCATTATTTAATGTTTAATTCCTTTCCAGTTTTGTTGTGTTTTCATTGTCTTTGGGGCTCCATAATTTTTTTTTTCACTTGTGCTAATTTCAGCATGTCCAACTTCTTTTTTTCTCTTTCCTTCTTTGTAATGAATCATTAATATTCTATTGTTCTCCCTAGTACACATTACTTTTTTATTATTATTATTATTCCAATATTCCTTACTCCCCAGCAACTCTCAAAAAGTATCTGTGTGAAACTAGTTTGGAAGTTTCTAACAATACCTCTAGCATTATGTTCTTATTTATGAAACATGATGAGAAGTGATCCTTATTAAGTTGTTTAAGTCACGATGTTAGTTCTTGAAAAAGATTGATTGCTGGGGTCATGATGGCTAGATTCCATTGTAGTTATCCATTCATCTGTGAAATGAATCCAAACAACTGTAAAGCTTTGTACACAGATCATCTTCAAAAATAACTTGTATATTCATAGTAAAGCAGGCAATTTGTAGACTTCCATTGTGAAGACTAATTCCTGTGTCCTCCTCAGACATGCACTGTACCAGAGCAATGTTGTTAGAACGTTTAATTTAATGTTCGCTTTGTTGCATGATATTGGAGGTAATAGCCATTCCGTTACATACCATCTTCAGTTTTTCCTGGAACAGAATAGCAAATCTCAAGCTTTTACCCATAACAAGTACCTAAGTATGTGGAAGGGGCTTCCTTCTTTGAATAATTCCTGGTGGTAGATTTGTGAATGTTTTGTTTGTGACCTTTTCAAAAATAGTAATAATCATTTTTTATTCTGTCCTTTGAATTTTATGCCTTTTAGAAGCTGTTGGTAAGATAAGATTGAAAGACAGCTAGCATCCCAGCAGTAGAACACATCCATCATGTCACAATGCAGTGTCAGTACTGGTGTTTCATATGGGAATAGAGCCCACAGTCTTCTAATCTTTTTATTTTTGGGTATCAAAAAGCAAGTGTACAATCTGCTGAACCACTAACAATGACAAATGATAAATAGATGGTGAAATTATCAGGAGAAGGGCTGATGTCTGGTTTCAGTGGAATCTTTAGGCCACTAGATTTTTGGCATGCACTGCTTTTCTTTGATTTTGTTTTGTTTTAAACACTTTTGTCTAAAAGTGTTATTTTTTTTGAATACAGCCGCCTTGTTGTACAGGACTTGGTGATTATCTTTGAAAAGGTGTGGCTTGACCCCACTATACTATTATGTTGTACTGATTGTATGAAAATGACTGCAAGTGCTTATTTACCCAAATGCTTTTAATCACAAGGTTAATGAAATTTTTAAAAACAAATGTCCTCTTAAGATTTAAAAAGATCTAAAAGGCTGGCACGCATTACAAGACCCTGTTACATATTAATCATAATTAATCTGGTTATAATTCCCAATAGGTACATTAAATCCTGGCATGTTTGTATCTTTCTTTGCTCAACCTTGTATACATCTTACAAATACATCTTGCTAGTCATTTTACATGTAGTAAAAGTTTCACATTTTTATGTTGTATACTAATTTGTTGTGTATCCTGTATGTGGATCTTTTCTCCTTGGGACTCTAATGGGGATACTAACTGGGATTTGACGTCTGTTATCAACTGAACAAGTGATATATTTTCACAAAGTGACTTATGTTTATGTAATAGAAATGTATTTATTGCATGTTAATTTTGTAGAAGGACAGTATGTTGATGGCCAAGTGTTTGAAACTGGGTTTTTTACAAACGTTTTATCTATGTCGGATACTACACTCCTCAAGTTTCATTAATCTTGGAACTGAATAATAAATTAAGGTGTGTGGGGGCTTTGGTGTTTACAGAAAATTAAAATGTTGTAGTGCTGTATGATTTTCATGTTTGATTTTTTTTTTTTTTTTTTTTTTAACAGTTAGAATGACTGTCTCACATATTTTATTTTGGTCCACTGTCTGATAATCCCATGTTTGGTTACCATGCCTGCCAAATTAACAGTTTTCTGTGTTGTTCTTTTATTTGTGGTCTCACATGAAAATGAATAGGTTGTGTGAACCTTGCCATGATCATTGCTATAAAGTGTTTGTAACTGCAACATGAAAACTATTGGTTTAGTGTGCTAGTTTGATTACTGTATTTTCTCTGTAAGTATGCGTATGAGGGAATTGTGTCTCATGTGACTTTTCTTTCATGAATGCTCCTTTATAAACGAACTATAATTAATGTATGCGAGCTGTCATGTTTTAAACATGTGTAGCATTTGACACCTGTATCAGCAGGTAGACAAGGTATTGGTGCTTACTGGGTGGAAGACAAGTTGATGAAATTGAAGGCCTGTGGGTTATGCTGTACAGAGTGACAATGACCTCCACACCAGGAGGCAGAAGTCAATCTACTGTAAAGGAAAGATTCACTTCATTTATTCATGTTAGCCGTTTAAATGATATTTTGCAATCAAGTAAGAGTTCGGTGCAGCTTGGTTAGTCATACATATTAATATATATATATATATATATATATATATATATATATATATATATATATATATATATATATACAAAGCTGGCAGATGTTCTACTGTTGAGTAAGCAAGATGGAAAGTGCCATAATTTAACTGCTTTATGGGTTGCAGCTATTAATGGCTGTGCAAACCAGGTTTGTCCATCCTCTTTGTACCAGGAGTTGAATTTGGTACTGTATGACTTTCTGGCTGCTGAATGCCAAAAAAAAAAAAAAAAACAGTTCAATATTTTTTCTAGTAAAACGTTTCTGAGCAACAAATGTGGCTGGAAAATAAATCTGGATATTTGCTTTTATATTGTACCTTAAGATGCAGAATTAATACAGTAGATTCACATTGATTTTGACTGTTATGTCAAAATTGGCAGTGACACTTTCACTTTTTTGTGCAATCCTTACATCCACTACTCCTCTTCCAGTTTTTGTACATGAGGTTGAGGTGTTAATTCATCAAGAGCCAAGTTTTATACCACCAGGTGGTTGTTTTTCTGTAATAATATTTCAAATTCTGGGGGCCAGTTCCTTTCAGGGATAAAAATGGTATGTTATTGAAGGAAAATTTATATTTTTATGACTTGGGTATTCTCCCCTGTAACATTTTTTTTTCGAACGGACTCTGATAACATTTGTTTCATGAAGGATGTAAAATTATAAGTAAAAAAAAAAAAAAAAAAGTTAAAAGCCAAGATGCATCCAAGGCGGTCACAAGCAGCAACTATTTTATTTGGTGAACCAGTTAAAACCAAGACAAATAAATGTTAAGCGCTTTTGTTCCTCATCGGAACTTCATCAGAATATAAAAACAAGTTAAGTTAGAAGACGTTTATACACACATATATGAGTAATGATAACACTTCCCTTTGATGTTTCAAGAGGGATTGTCTCTCAACCATTCGTAGGCAAAGTAATATCACCATGCCATCTAGTGTTTGGAAGTTTTAAATGCAATTCATCTTGACAGTGTGTAATCTTACAGGCCAGCTAGAATACTGTAACATTTTTGTATCAAACAGATTGTCTTTTAAAAAATAGTTTGTGTAAAAAAATCTTAAATAAAAAATAAAAATCACATAAAAATGAGATATATGTAATCCTATAACCATGTAAAACATAACTATCTTAAAATCGTGTACATAAAAATCACTCCAAAAAACCTAGTACCTAAAAATAACTTGACATTCATTGCATGCAGTACGATGGAAAACAATATTAAAACTAATAGTAACAGGCAATAAGGGCATTCAGTTAGAGTATATAAAATGCATGTCCTATGTCATTTCCCTGAAAGAGGTTGAATGGGAGGAAAAAAATTGTGCTAAATGTAAAGTTCCCACAAGTAGCTTTTTTTTTTAGTGTGTTGTGCATTTAAAATGTAAAAAGAGTGCTTAAAGTGCAAACCCATAACGAAGGGACCAGAGTTATTATTGTACCATATGCCCCAATTTCTGTTTCATTACCTAGTCAATGCTTTAAATTTCAAAATGGGTTCAATGGAACAAGACTCGTTAAGTCCAGGCCAACCATGGGCATTCAAAGTCAATTACCAGTACAATTCCCTTAGTTCCTCATTCCCTTCTTTAATCCTTTCATAACTAGGAACTTAAAATGTGCGACTTTTCGTTGTCCAAAAATCTCTTGCCAAGGCATTATTGGGGTTCCTTTTGTTGATGTTATACTGGTGTTCATAAATTCTTTCCTTCAACCTATGCTCAGTTTTACCTATGTAAAAACATGGGCACTGTTGACATAATGCTGCGTAGACCACCCTCCTAGAATTACAGTCAAAATTTGACCTAACTTTGAATTCATTGCCTTTAGTAAGAAACCTGTCACACATTAGAACGAATTTGAATTGAGAACAGAACCCACATTTCATCATACGATGTACACACTGTCAAGATGAAGTGCATTTCAAATGTCCAAACAGATAGCATTGTGATATCACTTTATCTAGGAATGGTTGGAGACGCTTGCTCTTATCATTAGTCATGGATGCGTGTGTAAAAGTCTTGTAACTTAACTGTTTTTATATTCTGATGAAGTTCCGATGAGGGATGGCAGTGCTTAATATATATGTAATTTATTTGTCTTGGTTTTAATTGGTCACCAAATAAAATAGTTGCTTGTCGCAACCTTCTGCCTTGGATTTATCTTGGCTTTGGAGCCTTTTAGATTTTGTGTTTTACCAACTTAGAAGCCAAAACATGGGTTATGTCTCCAATGTGTCCCTAAAACTGCAAGAATATTGGTTCCAATAATGCAGCAAATACAAACAATATCTTTTGCAACAGTTACTGTTGCAGTTGAATGTGAGCCTTTTGAAATAGTACGCTAGTTTTGACTGTAAAGAAGTGACAAGTATAATGGCCACAGTAATATACTTCATCTTGCACTCAGCTATCTACACTGACTCTTCTAAAAACATTTCAGTGTTTACATTAAAGTGATCATTGTAACTGACTTTTAGTTTCACACAAAGCATGCCTCCCAAAATAGTCACATTCTGCACCTTTTGATGTCTTATTAAGAAAATAAACTTGTTAATGTCAGGTGCATACACTGCCCCAAGCCACAGCATTGATCATACAACACTGTCATGTAATTAACATGTGCTGTCATATACAGCAGATCTTCTCAACTCTAACTCCAAAACGTAGCCACCTTATGTGGACATCTACAGTGTTTGATTGTGAGGAAATTGAAATGCACTGCTACAGTTAATTATTTCAACTTGTTACTCATATACACACACACACTTGTTCCCCCTGACCAGCCATATCACTTATCAGTGATCATTAAATACATTTCACATACAATCTGCCTCTGTACCCCCCAAAAGAACAGCCACTTTCTGTGTACACCTCTGATGTTAAGTTATGAAGGAAGTAAAAGAAGAAATGGCTAGAGTAATATATTTCTACTTGTTCGTCTCAACAATGAGCACTTGTAATTCTCCTTTACTTTTATGGAAAGTGTGCCCTCAAAGTGACATCCATTTCTGATGATCACCAAAAGTAGCAGAAATAATAGTCACAGTGTGCAGTTCAACCTGCTGCTACTGCCCATCCTGCCACTGCTACACAACCATGCACAGTTAACCTTGCCTCCAATAGTAATTGTTTTTCTTTTGGGGATTACTCCAGGTACTTCCTGGCAACAGCATTCTTTTACTGTACAAGTCCCTCTGCTGGAATCTTAACAGCCCCCCCCCCCCCATTTAATTTCAGCTCACTTCCAGTACTAATAGCTTCCGAAGCTGGAAGAAATGATGTCTGTGTTTTTGTATCGGAGTTGACAATTATAGGATATTGTGCCTTGTATCACAGCTTGATTGTCCACAGAAAAGTGTCTGGTGGGCTGGATTTTGTCTTGTGAGCCACTAGTTGGACACGTTTGGTGTAGACCTTTAGTTTTGGTATCAGCAGCAAAAAAAAGAAGAGCTCTTTAAACATGTAGGTATTTTTAAACCTTGGAAATGAATAATGGCCTTTGTGTTTATTAAGCACATTATTTGGTCCGATGCTAAAGCCTGGCACTATCCTATCATATTAAACATGGTTCACCGGGGTTTGTTATGCATGGCTGGCTGCTTGGAATGGTTGAATGCTGGATTTAGTTTGTATGGATAGTTAAACTAAGTGCAGAAAGAAGACCGTGAGGTTATTACATTGCTCTGAAAAAGTCTTTATTCTTTTTATGTTGGTTCAAAAATATGTAGACTATTTCCTGAAATTAGTATGTTTTACATTATCTGTAATGTGGAATGTAAGTATTAAGACTGTCAGTACAATAAGGGCTGCTGGCAATCCAGGGGATTGGCCAGGAATATAGCCTTCACACGAGCTATACCTGCTGCTTACTGAATGTGAAGGATTATGCAAATATCTCTGATCATAACCAACTTATGTTTGTAACTTTAATATAAAAAAATAATTTTGAGAGCTGAATGTGTGTGTATGTGTGTGTGTGTATATATATATATATATATATATATATATATATATATATTTATATATAAATATAATATGTGTGTGTGTGTGTGTATATATATATATATATATATATATATATATATATATATATATATATATATATATATATATATATATATAGAGAGAGAGGTTTCCATCTATTTTTTTCCTGGTGCACATTCAGTTTATTAATTATTTCAGATGGAAAATGGATTATTTATACATGTTCCTCCAATTTTCAGCTCATGAAAAATATTGACATAGTCAAGTTCTATTTATACTAGTTATGCTAAAGATTTAAAAAGACTAGCAATGGCAAGTTAAAGTGGCAGTGGGAAGGCATCGTAAAATACGGTCTTAAAAAAAAAAAAAGATTTAGAATTCTATAAATGTGTACCTTCGGCACATAATCCTTTTCATGCCTAACCTTCCACAAAGCCTTCTTTCTGCAAAGTGTCATTATTCTATTGAAATTGCTTTATGTGCAGGAAAATCAGCCTTACAGGCATATCATAGAGTTGAAAGAATCTATTTGTGTTGCCATTTTAAACGTGTGAATTGTAACAGACATAGAAATAAGTAAGAACAAAAGTCACATTTTTGAATCTTGTATTCTTGCTACATTTCTTCTCGGTTCCCATATAAACTGTCTTGCTGTCAGTCTACTTAACTATTTAAGAACTGCTTATGATTTTTGTTCTACTGCCTTAAGCTCCATTTAAAAGCGTAAATTGCATAGCAGTGCATTCTTTGTATCGTCCCCGATTACCTTTTTTAGCATTATTTCTCTGTCATTGAATGAATGAATATTGCTTCTGTTTGAAGAATCAGAAAACAAGACAGAAGTGTTGGATGGGAGAATGTGTAATAACAGCTTGAAGGTTAGTGATATAATACAGCGTTTTTGAGAACCGTGCAATAATTTGCATTATTGAAAGAATGAAAATGTTGTCCTCTCTAAATCAGAACTTGACTTTCAACAGAATAGTGCAGCTATTTTCTGCTGTGTCTGCTCTTTGATTTTAGTAGTTCTGTTAGCAGGATCAGACATATAGCAAAATGTGGCACTGGGCAGTGCAGTGAAATACGCAGGTTGTGCCTTGGATTTAGGATGGTGTTAAATGAAGACCTTGCATAATCCCACTTGCTTCTATATTATCCATTTTATAAGAAGCAGGAACTGAAATAAAATCAGGGAATTTGTGAGAGGACTTTCTGTTTAGTTCAAGAGCATCTCACAAATTTCCATAGTATTTATAGGGTAAGAATAAATAAGCACCAAGTGTGCAGTTAAGCATAGAACTGTAGTGCCATCTACTGTTAGCCATTCCGTTCACAGTTTAAGACTTCAGAATCCTTAATAAACTCCCTTCTCATGCTTAATACAAGCAACATTTATATGCATTCTTAGCTTACAAAGCTGAGCAGTGAACCACTTGTAGCGTTTCCTTATTGTAAAAAAAAATTTATTGATAAGCTGTGTATTTGCTTAAGCAGTGAATTCCACTTGTGAAGGTTCTTAAATACCTGTCAAAGCACAGTAGAAATATACAACTGCATAAGAAATGTGGTGAATTTTGTTTGTAAGTGAAGGGTCTTTCCCTGTATTTTCAGTGGTTATAGATGATTACTTTGAGATTTATGTCTGTAGTTTGATTTTTGGCAGGTGCTGTTTCTGCACCTGTTTATGTTCATGTTTCTCAAAGACGTGCAAGTGCTTCTAAGAGGGACATTTCACTGAAGCCATGGAGAGGCAGTGAGGTTACTGTGGTGCGAGACCTGTGTGCTCTAAGCAGGTGTGATCTGCAGTAAAAATTTAAAAAGAGGATCTCTGCTTAACAAGTGTTATAGCAATAGAGGGGGTAAGCGATACACAGGAAAATCTTAAACATTGCAAGTTCATGTTCCGCTAAGGGAGAAAAGGAGACTTTTTAAGTAATGTGGTTGTATAAGCTGATGCCTTCAGGATGCAGGATCTCATTTTTATTGCATTTTTCGGCCTTTCATTAATAAGGCTCACTGAACTGGTGTAGTTCAATTCCAGGTGCATTGATACATGATAACATACATGATAACATACATGAAAACAGTTGAAAATCATTAGCATACAAGTATAATGTCCAAATCAGCAAAATAAACATCAGCAGCAGACCTGCCACAAAAAAGCAAACACACACAAAATAACTATAGAGACTTTTCCAAGTGCCCAGTGATTTCTGGAAACAACTTATTTAATATTTGGAGACAAAAATTATAAAAAAAAGATGATAGAATTGACTTTCTTGGGTTTTATGAGAATCCTCCTTTTGTTGGGTTTACCCCCCCCCCATTTTTTGAGCTTTTTTATATTGGGACTAGATAAGACAAGTACAGTGAATCTTTGTGCCATTATGCCATATGTGGTCATTTTCATTTCATTATGTTTCTTGAGTGGATTATCAGCATTTTAGTGTTTAAATCTAGGAGCTTTTTCCTTCTGCTAAGTTTGATCACATTCCAGTTTGGCATTCATGCTAGTAAACTGTGTTACTTTTAGACACCATGTTCATTGCTTTATAATTATAACTCTTGCATGTACATTTGGGTCCATTTCACTACTGCAACTGTGCAGTTTTTAGTAAAGCTTCCCTTCACCCACATTTTTGCCCAGGTGCCTGAGGGATACGTTTAAACAACATCTTGGAGCTGCACTCTGCAGTTCTGCCTGGCATCTCCTTTTAAGGGTAAACCATGCTATTTTTGAAGCATTATTTTCCTCACTTTGTTGCAAATCAATGGCAGTGTTCCCTTTCCTCTACAGTTTTGTACCAGTAACATGACTGTATTCCATGTGAGGCATTTCTTTTGTTGGGTATAACAGAGGGGATCATATTCTCAGCTCCAAAGTCGTTATCTGACAGTGCCTCTTCGCATTCTTTTGAATGCTGTCTTCACACACTGCACTGTGGCATTTATCCCCATTCATTCAACCTAGTTATCCATATAACTCTCCTATTTCTTCTTCCAGCCAAGGTGGATGGTGGTGTATTTTTTCTCTCTCATTGAATGCCACCTGTCTTCTGCCTTGCTTTGCTGTGTTGGATGTTTGGCATTACTTCTCCTCTGTTTACCAGCCAGTCTGTTTTTGTAATTTATAAACAGGTTCCTTGATTACATACTACAGCAGAGAAAATTGTGCAAAAAAAAAAAAAAAAAAGAGTAGCCAGCATGGTTAATTTTTCTTGTTATTGTAATATTACTGCAGCATGCTAAATGTTTCAAGATTAGCATAGTAACTGGGATATGGGAAAATGTAAGTTATTATTTTATTTTATGTAGTCTCTGCCATTGGGCTGTATCCATGTGTCAGTAATTTTGTCTTATTGTTTATTATATTTATGGGCACACACCTGGGAGGTATGCATCATGCATGTGGATTGCGCTTGTGCAAAGTAAAAGGAGACTGAGAATAAAGAAATACTAATAAATAACTAGTGCCAAAGTCTTGGGCTCAGACTAAATGCCAAAAATATGTTATTGTATCATTTGGGAAATCATGTACCCAGGGAACTACCACATTGACAATATGCCCCTAGGATTAACCAGTTCGGGATTTGGGGACTTATCTGGACAGTGACCTAACTTTTGTTCAGCATTTGTCTGTTGTAAGAAAGTCCTTCAATATTGCACAGCTTACAAACAAAGAGATTAAGTCTAGACCTATGGATGTCATTGTCCCCCTTTAATCATCATTAGGCCAGTCACTGAATATAATATCCCCTTTGGCATGTATCTGTCCAGGCACATGCAACAACTGGAATGCCTACAGAGATACCTTATTAAAAGTAGACAAGACCTAAGCAACGTGTCTATGTTGTCCGACTGAAAGCCCTGTCACTATACTCCGTATCCTACAGACTGCTAAGAAGAGACCTGTGTTTGGCATACAAGACATCCTGCAACCCATTACTGATGGATTTACTGCACATCAGCAAGTCAAATGGCATCAGAAATACTTGGTCTAAGGATCTAAACCTCTTCTGCAACATTAACTCTTTGGTTTAGAGGGACTGGTATTCCTTCTAGAAGATGGTGCTGTGGAACAGACACCCCATCCAACTTAGATCTATGAATGGGAAAATTTACCCCAAGACTGACTGCTGTACTACTAATGGAGAGAGACAGCTTCTAAATGCTTTATCCTGTGCATGAGTTCCCTCAAATTATCAATGGTATGATCCCAGTTATTCTCATTTATTTATTTTATTTTTTATTTTACTTGTAGTATTTTTTTTGGGGAGTAGAGCAATAAACTCTATGGACCTTTTTCAGATTACGCCCGGAACGGTGTCTGGTTAAGTGACTTCCTCAAAGTCACATGGTTAGGCAGTGGAGGCTGAGGGAATCAAACATTGCACCTCTGGACTACAGCAAACAGCTCATTAACAGCTCTTTAATCCTTTAAGCTAACTGACAGACACTCATTAGGGATAATGTATAATGGAGCATGGCATGGGTAGGGCCACTCTATAACCAAATGTGATAGGTTATTTTGAGCACAAAAGGGAAATTTGCTAGGCTTAAAAAAGCGCCTTCAGTGGCAGCTAGGCTAGTTCTTGCCTATGAGCCTATAAAGCAACATTATTTTGTTAGCATAAAAACAGAGTGTACTTAGTATGAAATTGTGTTATTAAATGCGCATGACTATTTCACTGGAACGTGGATTTTTTTTAAGGCTCATAGTGCTGTTTTAGGAGCTGTGACAGTTCATATTCACCTCAGAAGTTGGGGTTCTATTCCTTTTAGTTTTCCAACCATTCTTCTGAGAGGTCAGAGCACCAACAAACAAGACCGCCATGTAGAAAGGTAAGAAAGACTAGATGTAATGAGAGGCTTCAGAGTAAAAAAAGAAAAAATATACTGCAATAAGGTGTATGGCTTTTATGTAGCTAAGCGCCATGAAGAATGAAACATTGCAGTTTTGTAGGCTTCATAAGCTTTTGAACAAATCTTCCCACCTGTTTCATCCTATTATAACCTCATAAACTTGTAGGGTTACAGTGCATTGCATTAACAAAGATAACAGAAGAACTAATTAATTGTGTCCTCTGTCTTTATGCCTTTTCATTCTTTGCCTTCATATTCTTTCAATGTGACTTTACTTGCTTTCCCTTTGTGTTTGCTACTGTTTTAACCAGTTATGTCTCTAGGACTGTTTACCCTTACATTTCACCATCCACGCATATTGTATGTGCTGTGGTATGCACCCTTTTAACCTCCTTACTTAGACATGCCATCCTGGTGTGTATCCCCTTCATTAGTCTTCCTTAGTTTGCTTTAGTTCATCACCCTATCGTCTAATGTACAATGTTAGATTGCTGTATCGAATACTACAGTGATATCAAGAGTCATGATGGGAGACTTCCAAGATAGCTGTACATTAAATAACAGCTTAACTCTAGCTCTCCCAGTGTGAGAACAGAAACTCAACAGAGAAGGCCAGTACACTTTTGTGTTTACAAGTAAATTTCAGTAACTGGCTAGTAAGTGCTGTACTGCTGGATGCCAGGAAAAAAGAAATACAGAGCACCGGGAAAAGAATCAGCTACAAAATGTGAGAAAGAAGCGCTGACTGTGGAAAGTTCTGCAGCTGTTCAGCAAAAAGCAGTGCAACCTCCAGACATGACTTCCAGTAACCTACAGGAAGGTATAAGGCAACTGCACACAAACCTGGTTAAAATAAACAAAACAGTGATGGAGTATATCAACACAAACAATAAAACACTGGAAAAATGGTGGAAGCTTTAAAAAGATATTCAGATGAGGTGATAAAGCTGCAAAATCAGAGGTTGAAATGAAAAAAAAGGCTGGCTGAATCTGAGATTGGTCAAAAAGAGATGTTTCAAAAAATAATAGAATTAGAGGACAGAACACATAGGGAAAACCTGAGATTTTCAGCTATACCAGAGGAGCTGGAAGGAACAGATTGCATTAATTTTATGAAAGCACAAATAAGCAGCTAGACTGGTATTCCACAGCAGTTGTTGTTAGTTGAATGAACACATTATGTGTATGCTCCAAACCTGGCTGTAAGAAAGCACCCTATACCTTTAATAGTAAAGATGCAATCCTACTAACAGAAAGAGTTGATTCTGACAAAACTATGGCAGAAGGACAAATTATTAAACGTGGGAGACATCAGAGTGTTTGTGGAGAATGACTACTCATTGTACACCAGGCACAAGAGGAGTAAATTCATTCCACTATCCAGAGACCGTCAAGACGAGGGTGTGAGATTCAAACTGTTGTACACAGCTATCTTCAATGTATTCTTTCCTGGAGGGACAAAATCATTTTTGATGAAGTACATGCTAAGGATTAAATGCAAAACTTTGACCAACAAAAGGTGAGCTGGGAAAAAGAAGGAGATTCTGATTCTTCTTCTTCTGGTAATAAAGACCACAGAGAAGACTGTACCTGTGAAACCTTTTCCACTGTTTGAATAGAAAATATTGAAGAGAAGGAAGACTGTACCTGTGAAACCTTTTCCACTGTTTGAATAGAAAATATTGGAGAGAAGGAAGGGAGCACAAGAGTTGTCTAGAAGAATAGAGAGTACATCAGAAATGAAGCAGAGAGAGGATTTTGGAGATAGAGATGAGCAGTAACAAAACCAGTAACTTAATGTGGGATTACAATGCAATAATTATGTTTATGAAATGTTACAGAACAAGGAAATCTGGAAATATTCGACTTTTTCAAAATCTGTTGGACTTCTGGAGGACTCTGAATTATATGGCCTACTTTATCATTACTCAAAAAAGTGCTTTGCAGAGGGGAAGAGAGGGGAGAAAGTTAACCCTATGTAAAGAAAACATATTTTTCTTAATAGTACTATTTTATGGTGTATTGTTTTCTTTGAATGCTATAAAGTAAAGATTTCAGTTATTTTTGGTGTGTAATGGGGATTATAAATAGGTGCTGCTGTTCATTGTTCTCTCTGTCTCTCCCCTTGTATAGTTTTAAGAATTGTAGGCACTGCTGTGTAAAAAAAAAAAAAAAAAAAAAAAAAAGTCTTGGTTAAAAGAGCACTACATAAGAAAAAATGAATGTGCTTTTTCTCATTCTTGCATGGGGTATGACTGGATTAAGGAATATGGATTGATTTAGTAACACGTTTTAAAAGAAAAAAATGAAAAAGAGTATTGAATATTGTGAGGCTTTTTTCTAGCAAATGAATATATGCTTAGTAATAATTCTGTATCTGGTCCTCATGTCTCCATGGAGGCAGTCTGATGAAGAGAATTGATTACAATCTGGTGGAGAGTGATTGGATGGGGAAAAAATAAACTGACTAGCAGATAATGTCTGAAAGCATTCAGGGGTTTTTTCCAGCTGTGATAGCTATAAAGATAAGACAAAATCTGTTAGCACTTAGTAGAAGCACAGGCTGCACCATGCATCTTTGCGTGGATAGCCTTTCTTTTAGGTTAACTCAAGTCTGTAAGTGTGGCTGTCAGTTTGGGACATTTGTTTCTAGTAGGAGGGTAACAGATGATGTACATAGTTTTGCGTGTTTATTATTAAAATAATAGGTTTTGGGGGTATTGGGGGTTTGTTTTTTTTTCTGTTTGAGGGCTTTCAATAAAACAAAAAAGTTTTGTAAGCTGTAACATAAGCTCAAATGGATGCGACAAGAAACAGCTATATAAAAGCTCAACCTGCCAAACAGTGTATGCATGTAACACAAAAGCTGGACCTATATATTTAATAAAAAAGCTGCTATACATAAAAGGTGGAAATAACTTTTTAATACAATGATGCTTTCTACAGTGTCTTTAAATCTCAATGGTCTCACAGATAAATACAAAAAAAGAAAGTATAGTGAACTATATTAAAATGTAGACTGCAAATAGCTATGTTACAGGAGACATACTTCTGAACATGTGAATTTAATTAAAAGGTTTTCGGGATTGTTCAGTAGAATATCTGGGACAAAGGAAAAGAGGAATACTTAATTGCAAAAGGAGCACCAATAGTGATAGACGGGGATAAAAAAAGATAATCGCAGATTTGTAGTGCCAAGGGGGGGCTACTGGCAAGAGAGGAGTATTACATTGGCATGTATTTATATTCTACCTAACACTGCTGTAATGGAGCTTAAGAAAATTCTGGGAGAAATACAGTTTTTGACAAGGAATATTACTTATAGTTGGAGACTGGAATTTGATTTGCATCAGTGAAGATTTTTATTTATTTATTTAACATTTGTTGACTGGGAAAAGTCTGACTTGGAACAATCCAATTTTCAGTGGAGGCCCAGGGAGAAATGCTCCAGACACATGCCTTTGTAATGTGGGAGGAAACCGGAATACCCAGAGGAAACCCACACGAACACAGGGAGGACATGCAGACACAGAAGGCACCCCAGCTGAGAATTGAACTGGAGAACCTCTTGCTGTGAGATGACAACTCAAACTGCTACACCCTGTGCCATGTGTCTGGGGGGCCCAGAACGGAAAGTATTTCAAAGGAGGACAGAGTTTTGAAGAAATTTATGAAAATGTTTGGCATGGAAGATGTCAATGTATTAATATGAGTTTGGAGTGAATTTGCATATTATTCCCCAAGATATAAAAACTGGGCTGGGCTAGACATAATTTACATTTCACAGGAATATGTGGTTTTAACTAAAGGTCTTGATGCACACCCAATAACTGTTTCAGATCATGCACCAATAATAACTAAAACAAAAACACAGAGTTTGTTTGTTTGCATCTTTCGGCTTTTCCCGGTTAGGGGTCGCCACAGCGGAAACTCCTGTCTGCTAATGATTGGCAGTAGAGTTTTACGTGCTGGCTTGCCAGGCCTAATGCACAGCCTTCAACGAAGGAACGCCCGTTCACGCATGTTGCCACACAGAAGAGACACTAATTGAGAATCGAACAGGCAACGTCTAACTGTGAGGCAAAAGAGTAATTAAATAAAAATGAGACACTGGCGCTTTCCTACCTATCTTTTAAAAAGAGAGAATTTTAAGGAATGGGTAGTGGAGATTATTCAGATTCTGTTCAAGAGGATAGAAATTACTTATGAAATTATAGCAGTTAAAATGGTTTTCGTCCCATTAGTCTTATTCACAGGTCAGGCATATTTTATTCAACTGGAGAAGTTGTGGATAGCAATTAAAGAGCTGAAGGGCTTTATCTTGGAGGGGAAAATGGCAAGAGTTAAGTGGGATAAGCTGATTCTTCCAGTAGAACAGGGCAGATTGGGATTGCCCGATTTGAAGGGGTATTTCAGAGCTACACAGTTAAGGCTCCTTTACATAACACAAGCAGAAAATTATAATTTGTAGTGGAAAGGATAATGATGAAACTGGAGGGAAGCTCAAGAAGCAAGGAGAGACTGGGATTTTGAATGCAGATATTTTAAGGAGAATAATAATCATACAGGATATTATATTCTTAAAGTAGCAAAATGTATTGTAAGAACTAAGCCAACATGGGCATGGAGAAAGGAGATTCTGTGGATTAGGTATGACTGTAATTAGGGATACAGACAATAGGCAAGAGGGGGCTGGAATTTATTGGAGAAAACTGACAAAAGGAATCAAGGTATTGGGAGCATGTAACTAGAGGAGGAAAGATGATAGAATGTGAAGACGCCAAGAGTTTTTGGACAGCAGATTAGAGATCGCCTTCCCTATTAGGGATTGATGGCAGAGTATAGACAAAGAGAAAGAAATAGGGGTGGTCCTAAATTAAAAACCAGCACTGGTATAGTTTTTAATATAATGTAGAACAAAAGCTGCCATTACAAAGGAATAATTAGTAGAGCATATAAAATATTGCACGATAAATATAATAATCAGTTAGAGGTGCTTAGAAAGGATTGGAAAGAGAGATTGGATAAACAATTCACAAAAAGACAATGGGGGATATATGTGTATCTCCCAAATATGCAACAAAGTCTAGAATATTTAGGATCTTTGCCTAGAAGTGTTTACATAGGTATTTTTATATCCCAAGTAGACTCCAAAGAATTCTTCCTCAGGTGGATAGCAAATGTTGGAGGTGTGACAGGCATTAAAGAGGTGGCTGGAACATATTTTTTGGGAGTGTAGTGAGCTGGCAAACTTTAGGGGTTTCCTGTGGGCTACTCTGTTGGAGATGCTGGGTGAGTGGATTGAAATTGATTGGGGAGATGATTTTTTTTGAGTTATGATACAGAATCAAAATTGCCTAGATGTAGTAAAGTCATGCTAAGTCTAATTATGGTGGCTGCCAAAAAAGCAATTGCTTGAAAATCAAAATCAAAATCTAAACCAACTATACTAGAAGCAGTGAATATAGTAACAGGAATCTACTTCTAATACCCACATGGCCATTTCGTCAAACGACGGAACATCAAAACGACTTTGCCAAAAAGTTAATTTTACAAACACCTGGATCACCATAATGTAACTCCAGGAAACTAACCACTTGCCCACCAACAGTTTAAATGAAACCAAAGCAAATCAAACCCATCCAAGTGGGGGGCTTCACCCACCACCCCCCCATAACCCCCTAACTACCCTAGAGGAGGAGATCTTTTTAATTATACTGAATCTTGTGAAGTACAGTGGATCTTAGAGCTTAGGCCAGATAGGAGCCCTAGTTTAAATGGGATTGTACCTTTAAAGCCTATTCTAAAGGGGCATAGACCATTCATTTGATTTCCGACTTTTGATTGGATGCAACTTTCTTTAAAAACTATGATTGTATTGAAGCAGTTTGTCTGATGAAGGGAGTTTTCCCAAAAGAGCTTACCATGTTTTACTGCTGTTTTTGGATTAAAGAACTTTGTTTTTAGCCTAGTGGTTCAAAGAGAGTTTTTTGTTGATGCTAACTACATAATTATACCAACTCTGAAATCACACTATAGTGGAGAAAAGGACAGAGTTCACCATGGTAGCTAAGTGGTTTGTTTCCTGGAGTTGCATTACGGTGAACCGAGTGTTTGCAAAATTATCTTTTTGGCAACATTGTCTTGATGTTCCATTGTTCAATGAAGTGGCCGTTCGGGAATTAGAAGTAGATCCTGTAAGAGAGAGAAAACAACTGGAATTTAGATCTTTAGAAAAGGGTAGGAGCACACTACATAGGAAAAATGGGAATTGTGGGAGCAATACATGCAGGGGAAGAATGAGGTTTAAAAGAAGGCAGAACTTAAATGAGCTATGTAATGTTTAACTGAAAATGATTGGGTAGATTATAAGTGATGTATAATGTTTGCAGCTGGGAGTGTGTCAGTATGGTTTGTGAAGTAAAATGCTTTCAACTGGAGTTGTGTTGGTGTGGTTTGTTTTCATTTGTATAAATATATGATTGCCTTTGTCATAAGTGATGCTTTAATAGATATTTCTTGTTTAAAATGAAGGGCAAGAATTTAATAATTTATGTAATGTTGCTTAGGTTATGATCATCATCATCATCTTCTTCTTTCGGCTGTTCCCGTTAGGGGTCGCCACAATGGATCACCTGTTTCCATTTCTTCCTGTCCTCTGCATCTTGCTCTGTCACACCAACCGCCTACATGTCCTCTCTCACTACATCCATAAACCTTATCTTAGGCCTTCCTCTTTTCCTGTTACCTGGTAGCTTCATCCTTAGCATCTTTTTCCCAATATACTCCGCATCCCTTCTCAGCACATGTCTAAGCCAATGTAATCTTGCCTCTCTGGCTTTGTCTCCAAACCTTCCAACCTGGGCTGACCCTCTAATATACTTATTCCTAATCGTGTCCACCCTTGTCACACCCAGTGCAAATCTTAACATCTTTAACTCTGCCACATCCAGCTCAAACTCCTGTTTTTTTGTCAATGCCACTGTCTCCAACCCATGTAACATAGCTGGTCTCACTACCCTCTTGTAGACCTTCCCTTTCACTCTTACAGGTACTCGTCTGTCATGATATATAGCAATATCTGTGTTCGCACAGCACAAGAATCAGCCAGAGAATTTAGAATTCTTAGTGTCAGCTTGCCTATAGAACTGAATTAAGGAATCTCTTAAAATTATTTCTAATATTTTTAGAACAAAAGGGTATTAATATACTGAATAAAAATTCCAGTTGTTAAGTGGCTTCCATTAAAAAACATTTTCTGCCCAGTCAGACTTTCTTGGTAAATAAATGCAGTGCTTAAATATACAATGGCAGTGTTCTTCATTAGCCAATGAGAGTGGTCTATTATAGCAATAACCCACGCCTGGGTGTGGGTAATGCTGGATTTACCCACGGTTGGTGTGGTTTGGTCACGAGGGCGAAGCCCGAGTGGCCAAACAAAACCAACCACGGGTAAATCCAGCATTACCCACATCCAGAAGTGGGTTATTGCTATTATACAATGACATTATATAAGAAAAAAAAAATTATTTTTCTTAAATAATGGCATTGTATAATGCCTTCTTGCTGCCCTTCTGCAGCTGTCTTGTATTCTGCGGCAGTTCTGATGTACTGCGCATGCGTACGCCTATGCAGTACATCAGAGCTGTCGGCAAAAGCAATGGAGAAAGCAAGATCTCCGTTGCTTTTTGCAAACTGTTTCACTATGTTAAATGGGTTTAACATAGCGAGACAGCTTTAAAAAAAGCAACGGACAAGCTCCGTTGCTTTTTTTTAAAGCTGTCTCGCTATGTTAAACCCATTTAACATAGCGAGACAGTTTTGAAAAAAGCAACGGAGAAAGCAAGATCTTTGTTGCTTTTTACAAACTGTCTCGCTATGTTAAAGGAGTTTAACATAGCGAGACAGCTTTAAAAAAAGCAACGGAGAATCTCCCTTGCTTTTTTTAAAGCTGTCTCGCTATGTTAAACTTGTTTAACATAGCAAGACAGTGTGAAGCAACGGAGATCTTGCATTCACCGTTGCTGTTAAAAAAAAAAAGAGTTATAGTAATGGAAAAATTCCAGGCGACCGGACCTTTTTCTATTACTATAACTCTAATTTACAAAGTGCATGCTGACCAATCAGCGTGCACGTTTTTGAATATTAATCAGGAGTCATATAATATGTAGTTTTGTACAGTTAATGGGGAAGGTCTTGAGCTCATAAACCAAGCTTCAGAAGTGTTACAATTTTAATGGGTACCAGCCAACGTATGACGGAGGGCTAAGTAGCTGCACCTAAGACATTTACAGTCTTAAACAAAGTAGCTAAGTCACTTAAATCTGTAACACATGATCAACTAATAGTCTGTTAATTTAAATCTTGGCCCTGACTTTCTGAGGACTGCCAAGTTACTCCTCTGTAAGTAGTCAGAGATGAGTAACAGAATACTCTGCCGGATGCTTCAGCCTGAAATGTTGAAAAGGGTATCTGGAAGTGAAATAAGTGATTTAACAAAATAAAGTAACTGAATAACTTTATTTTTTTCTAGAATGTTCAAAAGTGCTATAAAATGTATCTGAGTCTGCTATTAACAGAACAAAGATGGAGTTTGTGCAGGAGATGTACTGATTCTCTTTCCGTTGAGACTCGTAGAAAGCAGTAATTCAGACTTTTGCCACTGTAAATCAGTAGAGAGGGCATCCTTGCAATATCATGTAATACAGGCACTGAGTACATTAGTAAAAGAAATGGCTTTGGTTGTAAAACAAGATGTCAGTACAGTAGCCTCCCTTTTAGGTCATTTTGGGTTAAACAAGTTATGGAGTAAAATATGTAGGGTTATAATGGCATTAATTTTGCACAGCAATTCAAGTTGTGTTTTTTATTTATAGTTTTTGCCTGTTATCATTCAAGTGTGGTGAAAAGATAGGTAGTATTTGGCAGTTATTTAGTAAAATGACCAGGAATAAAGGTATCGTTGAGTGAGAGGAGCCATAAGTTGTTAATGCCTGTTATCTCTCAACCAGCTAACATCTGCTCATTTGTCATCCATAAACCCAACAACTGCCCTGCTCTCTTTGACCTAGTTCAACCTAACACTAACCTTAGATCCCTGAGATTATCAGACAAATTAATTCTAAAGATAACTAAATCCCGTAACTTCTGTGGAGATTCCCTCTGCTCTAATAAAGTAGCCAAAACCTGGAACTTACTACCCCAACACATCCTAAAAAATCCACTCAGTCACAAATTCAGATTACTCTTTAAAGAACTCTTCACTAATCACTGGCTGTGCTCCTGCACAGTTCCAGGCTAATTACACTAATTATACGGGTATGTTGTCTCTTACTCTCACTAGATCAACATATGAATATATTTCAACTCTTACTCTCCTATGGGGACAGCAAGTTATTAGTTGTCTGTTTCTGTTCTAACCTAACAACTTTGATTAAAAAAAACAAATTCTTATCAAGATTTGTATATTCGACTGTATATTGAACTAGCCTCCTTGCAACTTTTAATCAGTTATTTCTGTATTTGTACACCATATGTGATACTCTGCTGCATTTTTCTACTGCTGTTTATCTATCATTAGCTGTTGGAGCTTTTCTCCCTGGGTCTCCGCTGAAAACAGGCTCCTGGCCCAGTTGGACACTACTCGGTAAACAAATGTAAATAAATTAATTTAGTCAACTTCTGCTACTGGTAAACAGAAAAGATGAAGTAGGATTAATAGGTTGCCATTTTGTCTATATTTAAAACCATAAATCTCTTCTGACCTTAGCAATAACTAACAGCAGCACTAACATGGCTATGTAACTGATACTTTATTGGTTTCACAGTGTCGTCAGCATCAGTGTAGTAACAGATGTGCAGTAATTTCATGCAATAGTGAGCTAATACAGAGGATCGTCCACAGTGGCACCGGAGCGGTAGACTTGTACATCTAAGAATCACCATCTGTACATGCATGTTTGTTGATGTAAAAATCAGATATCTTTGTGAGGTAACACTTTCTATTGTACCCCCCAAAAAATAAGAAGTAAGCCCAATCCTTGATAATATCCTTATAATCTGCCCATCTAGAATGCGGACTCACACATTTTGATACGTGTTCTGAACATAGTTGATGTTCCAGTGCAGTAGTTGAACTTAACGTCCTATAGTTCAACAGTGATTTAAAATATCCATAGTGCCAGTGGATAGGATGGCAGTCTTTTTACTCACTGTAATAAAATGGTATGTACGGAGTCAGTAAGTGATTTATTTCACAAAGCAGTGAGAGAGGTACTTTGCTTAACCACATGCTGTAACTGGTATTGGATAATTATTGTTCCCCCTAAGTCAGTATTGCAGTGGATAACAAGGCAGAACATTTTGGTCTGGACTGTTCAGTCATAGCTGAAATTCCATTTGCTGGTAAAACAACAAAAATGTTATCATAATTGATTTTAAAAGATAGGTTCATAGGAAAGTAATGGGGTAGCTGCCCTTACGAGCTGTTTTAAGCTTAGACAACCTATCCCATTTGGTGTTAGTCTGGCCTAGACCCATTCTATAGCTGATAATTATGATCCCAGTTATTCTCATTAGGGGATATACCATTAGATAATTTGAGGGGAACCTTGAATGCGATAAAGCATTTAGGAGCTGCCTGAATATGGACAGGAATGAACTTTGTTTTACCTGGATGGGGAGTCTGTTCCAGAGCAGTGGTATGCTCTGCGAGATGCATCTGTCCCTCCAAACTGTTCTGATGATGTTGCAGAAGATGTTTAGATCCCTGGACCAAATATTTCTGATGCCATTTGACCTACTGTGCAGTAGATGGATCAGTATTGGGTGCTTTGTTCTGATTAGGTGAAAACTGGATCATTGATTTATAATTGTGTAATAACATTCACTTGCATTTCTTTGATGAGTGTAAACATATCGTAATGGAAGTGATCAGAAAAGCTGCCTGTAGTAACTTATTATGCAGAACTTCAGTAATATTTTTCAGTTGCAAGTTCAGTAAACAGGCTTCTGTTTTTAAAAGTTTGGCCTGAAATATTCCTAATTTATTAAAACATTTATGTGATATCTGAATGTCCTGTTTTAATCTGCAGGACATGTGTTCCAGTTAGCTAATTTAGGACAAAGAGCTTATGAAATTAATTTCAAATGTAGAACAAATGTGCCAGTTGCATAATGGATGTAACCCTTTTCGTAATAATAAAAATTATTATATTGTTTTTCCCAAATGAATAGCTGTACATGGGATTTATCCCAAATGGAATCTAGGTTATTCAGTACCTTTGAGAAAAGTCTTAACCATCTGTGACAGTTATGCTCATCTTTTAAGAAATCAGGTTTCTGTGTTTGACCGTCACTCTTATTGGCCTTTTATGACTGAGGAAATAAAGGTCAGACTTCATTTTTGACATGTTGTAAATGCACCCCCCTTATGGTAGCCGGTGAAACAGAAAATACAGGATTTTACCTGGCTAGTCACTTCGTATGTTTTACTTTTAAGGTTTGATTTTTGTATTTACTAAGTGGTTATAATTAGTTTAGTTTTATATAATGCAATATTGTGTCTTTTCTTGATTCCCACAACTAATTATTAGCTATCTTTTTTTTTTTTCCTTGATGAAGGCATTTGACAGATATGAATCTCTTAAAAGGTCAGAAAAAGTTCACCCTTCATTTATTTCTTGATGTAAAGGCTTCCTCATCATCTTCTGATCTGACCATTGTCATGAATTGCTTAGAAATTTTTGCCAATTACACCGTCTCTACAAATATAGTGGATTTGAGATGAATAGATGTTCTGCTTTGGTTATTTAAAACCATTGTTTCACGGTGTGCCTTCTCATTTTTTGCAAACAAGTAAACACGCAACAGCTTGGTCAAAGATGCATTTCAGAAGAGTTATACAGTCTGTTAAAGCTGTTCTACACATATTCCATACAAAATAATATAAATTAAATTTTATTATTAAATCCACATCTGGATGTGGATAATGCAGGATTTACCTGTTTAATCAAGTAGTGGAAACTGAATGTGTTTGTCATGTTTAAATTCATTTCCCTGTAAGAAAAGTTTAATTAGTAATACATGCTTATCAGTATTGGAGAAGTATTAATACTAAAAAATGTAGAAACTGCCTTTTTTATAAATGTTTATATTTTTGAAAACTGGACACAGCTGATTTCTTGAAATGTAATGTAGAAATCAATATTCTGTATAAATCAGTACCAAGATCATACAGATCTATATGATCCTTGGTATCAGGGCATCTAAATAGAGAAAGATGATAAAATCAGCAAGCAGAGGAGAGTAGTAGTGCTGGAACTGAATTCATTCTCAAGTGTTGTTGAGTATGTTCACGAGGTGGATCCTGTTTACATAATCTTACCAGGTCGACACTGATATATAGACTGTATTTATTATAGCATATATCATGGATAGAAGTAGGTTAACATTTAGAAAAGACAACTGGGTGCACAAATCCCAGGATTAAAAAGTGCCCAATCCTGGTAGGCACACTGGTGCCAGGACTGGAAAAAAATGATAGTGTAGAATCCACAGGACACAGAAACATTCCTAAAATGGTTAGGCCAGGCTCAGGGGAGGATGGCCCATCTGTTGTAGAAGGAAGTAATAGTACACAAAATCAGACAGGCCAAAAAAGAGCCATAAAGATGCTAAAGTTGACTATCGAGGAACAGAAAAAAATTATGTATTGTCATTATTATGCAAGAAGCCCAGAATTTCTGGACAGCAGATAATGTAAAATGATTGAGAGAAATTAGAGGAAAGAAAAATGCTTGCACAAGAAAAACTGTCAGAAGCTTCAAATGCAAATTTGTGTTCGTTAATGCAATGTATTCATGAAAGACTTTATGTAGATCAAGAAACCTTGGGCCGTTAGGAAAAAGAAGTGACTGAAGAAGTGCGAATATGTAAAGAAGAGAATCTAGAGATTTTTGAAAGGTATGAAAAAGAAATGTGGACTTGGAAAGAATAGAAGGTTATTAAAGTAGAAGTTAAACAAGTAGAAGCTGAAGTTATGGAATTACCTGCGAAGTGAAGGATTTAATGTCGAAAGTCTGACACAGGTTATTGGGCAGTGTGATGGAAAAATTAGTCCCCAAAATAAGGAGAAACCTGAATGGGAAGCATCTGATCAGTTGTCATATGAAGATACTTTGGAGCCTTCAGCAGGAAACCAGTACAAATGTTCAGCTGGAGTTGCACAGCAAGGGGAAAGAGCAGGAAACAGTGGCAACTCTCATGCACTCACTGTTGTGGAGTGATAGGCCATTGAGTTCCCATATGAAAGAACAACAGATGACACAGAATGAATCTGAAGAGAGTATGTCATAGGAAAATGTTCTGGAACTTTCTGCAGAATGCCTGCAGGAAATGGAGAATAAAGAATGTGCCCTCAGTTTAGAAGAAAAAGATCTAAGGGAAGAGTTGCTTGATTTAATAGAGATGGATAGACACATTAAGATCAGTGAAAGAACTAGATTACAGAAAGTCAATAAGAGCCAAAATGTTAGAAGTCTGATAAAACAAGTAATCAAGACTATTAACAGAAGTAAATAGAATATACTACTATGGAGCTAAATTAATAACCGATAGTCTTACTGCAAAAATACAGAGCAATAAGGGAAAGGAAGGGGAAGAAATCAATGCTATCATGGAAGCAAGCCTAGCCATAACAATTCCCTTGACATTTCTTCCCACAGTATTTTTTTCCCTGGACCCCTGTCTAGCAGGGCGACTGACGTGATCCCCAGGGTGAATTTCCTATCTCCCATCCAATCGTCAAGGTTCCTTTTGAAGAGGGCCAATGAGGTGCTCTGCTTGACATGTATGGTCAGTCTATTCCAGAGTATGGGGAGTCTCTGGGTCAGGAACCTATCCCTCCAGCATGTTTTGTTCATTGTGATGACAAGGTTTAGATTCCTGGAGCGTGTGGCTCTGAGGGATTGGGATTTCTTTAAGTGGAGCATGTTCAACAGCTCAGGGTTTGACATGGCCTCGTTTGTTAAGCAGAGATCGCCTCTGAGTAGACGATATGCCACAGAGTATAGCTGGCATTTTTTTACATGGCCAGCATAGGGCATCTACTTTAGGCCTATGATTCTTTTAATGAGGTATTTCTGCGGCCTTTCTAGCTGTTGCAGATGTCTTGTGAGGTACATACCAAACGGAGCGTTGTACTCTATAATGGGTCTAATGAAGGATGAGTACAGTGGGACAATTACCTCATTCTTTCTGGATGAAAAGCCCTTAGTGATGAGGTGTGCCTCATAGAAGGATTTCCTGACTGTCCACATGTGTCCCCAAGTCTCTCATCACACTTTTGGTGTTTAGTGTACTGCCACCTGTGTGGTAATTCATGGGTACATGGTTTTTCCCAAAGGGGATAACTATACATTTCTTTGGGAAACAAAGAAAGAAGAAGAGAAACACTGCCAAAAAAAGAAGAAATAGGCACATTTTGGTGAAATATGTATGAAGACCCTGAGGAACATAACAAAGCTGCTGAATGGACAGAAGAAGTAAAAGAAGCAGAAAGAAGTTCAAATGTACAGGATGTGAAATGGGATCAAGTAAAGGCCAGAGAAATTGAAACAAAATTAGGAAAAGCTCCTAACTGGAAAACCCTGGGCCCAGATGCAGTACCTAACGTTTGACTGAAAGTATTAACATCTTTACACAAGGATTTAGTCCTGAGTAAGAACTACTTATATATGCACCCCAAACATACACTGACCTGGTTAACAACAGGACAAACTATACTCCTCCTTAAGAGTGAACCTGCAGGCTGACTTTAAAACTATAGACCAATAACTTGCCTTCCAACAATGTATAATCTGTATACTGGAATTGATGCTATGTAATTTACATGGCAGTAGAACCAAACGGTAACTAAAGAAAGTATTATGAAACAAAGGATCATTTGTTGTTAAAGTCATAATGGAATTGTAAAAAGGGAAAGAATCTTAAGTATGGCATGGATAAATTACAAAAAATCATTTGACAGCATCCCACATTCATGGATAAAGGAGTACTTACAGATGTATACATTGATCAATTACATTACAGTGACAAACCACTTTGCAGCTAAGCTATGATGTTGGACAAACTATTACTCCAGGGATAAAAATTCAAAGAGGGATATTCCAGGGTGACTCTGTCACTGCTGCTCTTTTGTCTTGCCCTTAACCCATTAAACAGTCTACTTAATAGATTAGGTCATGGTTACAATGTGGCTCCTAGAGAACAACAAACTGGAAAGACTTCTCCTTTTTGTAGATAATTTAAAACTGTATGGCTCATCAGATGAGGAGCTGAAAGCACAACTGGAAATGGTCAAAACTTTCTCAGATGTTATAAGAATGTCATTAGGTCTTGATAAGTGTGCAAAAGCAACATTTTAAAGCAAGAAAGCTGCAACACTATGAAAATATCTGTCTGGGACAGGTATGTGATATAAAGGAACTTGAGCAGAAGGGAGTGTATAAATATGTGGGGATTGATGAAGGATCAACAATAAAACATGAACAAATGTGAGCAAACCTCAGTAAGGTATATTTTAGAAGAATAATATTAATACTGAAAACAGGCCTGACATCTAGAAACAAAGTGCAAGCTGAAAACCAGTTTGCTCTTTCTGGTCTATGTCTCAGTTTTAGGGATGATTGACTGGCCCCAAAAGTATTGGATCAGTTAAACAGGAAAACAAGAAAAATGCTCCTTGCTTATTAAATGATGTATAAAAATTAGTTTATACAAAGATTATGTAGTCCTCGTTCTGAAGGAGGTATGGGCCTCCTCAAAATTGATTACATGTATGGATCTGCAATGGTAGTACTGCATACATACCTGCTGAATTCATCAGATCTAAATGTAGTGAAAGTTTTGAAACATGAAGAGAGCTAATCTAAGAGGACTTCCCTGATTAGTTTAGCAGAAGTATATCAGTGTCAAGTGTGAATTGTAACCAAACAAGAAGTAGACAAAAGTCAGGCAGCAACTGAATTTGTCATAAAACAAAAGGAGGACTGTGAGGAGGATGAGATGAGAAGGCAAGAAATGAAGAAAAAGCATTAATGTAGTTGTAATTACATAAATGTCCTTGAAAACCTCATGTGGATCAGGATCTGATGCAGAAATGGTTACAGAGAGGTGAATTTAACCAAAAGATGAAAGGTTAATATTAATGGCCCAGGACACTGGCCTTGGTGTACAAAGCTAGGCTTACGTAGGCCCTCGGGCTGATAGCCTAGTACCTACCTATGAACATGTGGGAGAAACAGATAAATGCAGGTCCAGTAAAACAGAACTGGAAACAGTCACACATCTTGTTGCTGGGTGAGATACACTAATGGCAGATCATCTGTATACTGAAAGACATACTAATGCGGCAAGACTGTTGCATTGGTGATTATGCAAACATTACAATACTGATGTACTTAAGAACTGTCAGAAAAATGAACCATAAAGCATTACTGAGAATGATGAAGTTATATCACATGGGATCCCACATTACCAACAGCTGAAAAAAAATAGATGCGAGAAAACCAGATATAGTAGTCAGTAAAAAGCAGACAAATGTAGTATTGATCAGTGAAATTGCTACAGCTGGTGATTACAGTGTCTAAAAAGAGACACAAAGTCATAAAATACCAGGGTTTACAGGCAGAAATGAGGGCAATGTGGAAGAAGGAAACCCAGACAGTTACAATAGTAGTAGGAGCAATGGGTCTCATAAAAAAAGAATTGACAGTCTTATTTAGAAATGCTACTGATACATGTAACTCCATATAAATTATAATTCTTAAGGTCTCTCACTGGATTAGTACATCTGAGAATTTCTTGCCCTCGCATAAGCTGATACTGTTTCACTAAATGCTGGCTTCTGTGTACCGTAGGTAATGCTTTGCCTGGACAGCAGTGTTAATATCTGAATGACTCAAACTCCTTTTGCTGCACATCAGAATGATTTGTGAACAGAACTTTGACACGTTACTGAGGCATGATACTAAAAATATACGTGTTTACCTAAACAGTTCACAGATCATCAGGAGCAGTCACTGAACAGAAGGCTTTTGGGAGGATGAGTGTGTCCCCAGAATTAGAAGTGCTGCATGGAGC
Source organism: Protopterus annectens (assembly GCF_019279795.1). Lineage (NCBI taxonomy): Eukaryota > Metazoa > Chordata > Ceratodontiformes > Protopteridae > Protopterus > Protopterus annectens. The sequence goes on from NC_056739.1 coordinate 928,561,849, forward strand.
TGTGATTTCAGAGTAGGTAGTGAATTAAAAGTACTGGCTGTAACTGCTTCATTTCCATAAAGGGTCATTGGCTTTTTATGTTTTATTTATTAAGAGGATTTTTAGGCTTCATGTTACATGTTTTATAGCACAGAAGAATAATTATGATTCTGTTACATAAGATACCAAATGGAATAGACTTTGTATAGGATCATAAGAAAAGTACCAGGAATAGTGCATGTTGTATTATACTATGCCATTCTTACAGGTTATAACTGCAAAGTCACATTTCATTCTGTCTTGCACAGTCCTGTAGGGTATTGTGCGCATGTGTAGCTTAAATTACAAAAGCTGGTTAATTCATTGTATGCAGATGGCCTGGTTGTATAGCGATACAGGCTTTCTGTTTCCTTCAGAGTTATCTGGATTTTTCAGTCTTCACAGATGACTGTATTATGCCACACTGAAAGCAAGTTAGCAGCTACAAGTTGTTATTGTGTCTTTCGGCTTTTCCTGGTTAGGGGTCACCACAGCAGAACTCCGGTCCGCTAATGATTTGTAGTTGATTTTTACTTGCCGAGTTGCCAGCCCTGATGCACAACCTTCAACGAAGGTACGCCCATTCACACATGTCTCCACGCAGAAGACGCTCTAGCTAAGAATCGAACTGGACAGCTTCTTACTGTGAGGCGACAACGCTACTGCAGCACCACCACCGCGGACATAAGTTAGAAGCTACAAGACCACACCTACTATCTCTGAACCAAAAAAATTACTTACTTACAAGTTAGCAGCTACAAGTAAGTAAGTAATTTTTTTTGGTTCAGAGATAGTAGGTGTGGCCTGGGAAACCACTTAGGAGCTTAGCTCAGTTCCCCATTTGCTCCAGAGTACTGTCTAGTTAAGTGATGGAAGATAGAAGTTGAGGGAATCAAACTCTTGACTATAGGAAGTAGCTTGTTAATCCTTTGCATTGATTGCCAGGTATTTTTTTATTGGGTCTATGTTAAATCAGTGAATGCTTAAAATAGCAAATGCTGATTTATCGACCCTTTAAGAACAAAAGCTGATAATCTCTAAGACACGGAACAGCAATTTTTTTTCCCAGGGAAAAAAATAGCTGTTTCACCAAAAAAAAAAGTTCAAACCCCCCCCGACCCACACACATATACCTACTTAAATATACCAACTCTGAGATCGCACCACAGTGGAGGAAATGGCAAAGTCCCGAAAATGACCCAGTGATTTTTTTTTCCCTTGGGAAAAAAATTGCTGTTCCGTGTCTTCGGGATTGTCAGCTTTCGCTATTAAAGAGTCGATAAATCAGCGTTCGCTGATTTAATATAGACTCTTTTTATTGAATGTAGTCATCGTCACCCGGTATTTATCTTGCATGCCATAATGATTAATGGGTGTTACACACATCTATGCATTTCTTCTGTTGCCTTGCGTTATTTGTCAGAACTCCAGCCAAGTCTCACATTTTTCTCAGTGCAGATTACTTCCATTTAATGCAGTTCCAAAGTGCTGCATGTAGTTAACTGCAATTCAATTATTACTTCATTTGTTTTCTGTCTGTCTTTCCAGTCTCAATGTACAGTATTTTGGCACTTTTGAAATCTTACATGATTCTCTTGTGATATTTTTCTCGGCAGCCATGTTTAATGAAAGTAAACAAACAGGAGGGTGCATCCACTGGGCACTTTATAAGCCTAGACAAGAATCCCTGATTTTTTTGCAAGTTCAAATGCTGGCTTTTGTAAGTCTAGCCATGTTTTCCAAATGTATCCTGCAAGTTTATGTGCCTTGGAGATTATTTTAAGGGATATTTGTAAGCTAGAGCAAGATTAACAAGCTGCTCCTGTCCAGTAGCTATATCGTTGCTAGAACCGGGGTATATTGCAGATTTCCCATCCATTGGTCCAGGTTTCTTTTGAACAGGGTTAAGGAAGAACTGTACTTTACATTCATCTAAAGGACCTTGCTGACTGGTTCATTTGCCTTTGTAGAGCATTCTGCCCACTAAAATTCAGTTATTGTCGTTGCATCCCATAAGGAGTGTAGTTGCCATTACTGTAGTTGACTTCAGCATTAACGGTCTTGTTTACTTCTTACAATTTTTTTTTCTTTTTGGACAAAGCATTCAGTTCTAAACATCTGTGTGGCATAGATGCATCATATAGATAAAGGTACCTCTTACTGTATTAACATAATACCCAGCATAGTATTGCAGAAATATAGTTCAGATGGCTGTAGGAGGTACAGCTACAGAACTGTAATGCAATAGTGCATCCTCCAAAAGTCTCAGCTTTAATTAAAAAAACATTCCCTTAGCTTTTTTATTTGCCTTTGTGGAGTATTCTAGCTAGTAGCATGCATTTTGTTGTCCCTTATATCCCATAAGGAGTGTAACTGCTATCTTACAGTGTGATTAATGGACTCGTTTATATCTGACTTTATTGGGAATTATGACAGACTTGTCAGTGTGCTGCACTTGGGTGAGGACAGCTAAAATATGGCTGAGAAGTACAGATGTACTACCACTCTCTTCTTCATAGATTGCTGGAGTTGAAATAGAGTGAGATGACCTACCACTGAACCAGTAATCAAGGAGTCTCAATCCTCACCACTGGCACCAGTGAGGGAATGTTCACTGGGAGGATGACAAGTACACATACAGTATTTCCAGATGCAGCTCTCTGCATCAAGTGTAATTTCCCTTAAGAGCACACAGAGACCACAGTCAGTCTGGGACTGGTTTCTCTCTCTCTCTCTCTCTCACCAGATCCCCAATAAGACTCCCCACAGGCACAACTATAGAGTTGAGATCTCAGCTGAGTGATCAAGCTAAGACCCCCCCAGCACCCTCTCTGTCCAAACAGTGCTTTGTGTCCTTGCCCAAGTAGCTGGCACACACAAACACTCTTTGAGGTTTGATTTACACACACACACACACACACACACACACACACACACCTGGGAGAGGCTGGCATAGGTTTACTAGCTATACCCCCTTCTGCCCAGTCTATAAGGTAGCTACCACTGCCACCAGTCAACTTCTTATGAGCTACTTTAAGGCCTTTAACAAAAGGGTGTCCAGTCTTACTGTGCAATGTTGATGTTAACACAAATGGTAGTTTGACCAAGGGCAAGGCTATTAGGAGTGGGCCACACAGTGTCACCAAGTAAATGTGCAAGTACTCTCAAAACTTAATTATCTTTACACAGATCAGCCAGAATTAAAGGTTTAAATATATTTAATAATAAATAATAAAATAACAGGGCAATACTAAATATATATTCACAGTGGCATCAGAGTTCAAAACCATAGGAAATATTTAAAACAACATTGCATACAGTCTGAAATAAGTAAAGAAAAATATCTAAACTAAGCTTTACTATATTTCTGACTGAATCTAAGAGAATTGTACTATAATCTAAGAACTTACTAATAGAGCAAGGCAGATGCGGTGAATGGATCTTCTAGTTGTTGTCAAGTCCAAGACAGACTGCAGAATGCTCTATCTCGCTTAGAGCCTTCTCAAATTAATATCTAAAATATTACTTGTGAGATAGCTTGCAGAATGATATCAGTTCTTGTCATCTGACTGGTAGTTCCAAGGTCATACAACCATTGATGAAGATGGGAGTACTTAGCATCCATCAAATATACAGACCAGGGAATCTTCTCAGATCACTGGCAGATGCTGGAAGCATAAAACAATTCATTCATTATTTCATTCATGCTTTCAGGACTAGTAACTACTTCACCCTAAAGACGATACAAAAAGTTTCCTAGTACAGACATTGTGTCTCTTGCTGTATTAAAAACCGAAATATACCATCTTTTATGGCCTAGCCATAAAGTAATTTATTTCAGTTAGTTTTCTAAAATTTACTAAACTGAGGTTAACCTCCTGTATCCCAGTTTCCATTTAAGCAGTTACTATAGTGCATATACATTTTTATTCTTTTCCAGTAGGGCACAATGTAGTCCCATTTCAAGCAGCACTTTGCAAATACCTTTTCAACGCACATGTCTTCTGTACAAGCAGTTTGATATACACATATCATACAGTTCTAATATATTTGTAACACTAGCATCTTGTAGAAATCATTCCAGTATTCACCAATGACATAAAATTATTTACAAGATTCCAGCTAGCTGGACTTGGCAGTATGTCCTTTTTGTCACAAAGAGGAAGAACATTTTTGGGACCTAGTGATGAATTTTACAGCTACCTGTTGTAGAGCAAATTATGGAGTGTGAAGGAGTTTGCTATTGATGCCCCAGGTTAAAGTATGCATTGTATCCCAATGCAGGCCCAACTCTGTTAACTCATCTTGGAACTCTAAAAAGATATTTTCTGAAGATGCCACATCTCATAAATACAGGTGTATGCTGCGTGAAATACATTTATTTAATGCTATTATCCCCATAACAATTGTTATTTCCATAGAAGAGAACAGCCGAGAAATGTCTACATCAGTGCTTGACATTCTGACTCTAACATTTGTAATGGTGATGGTGATTCATACAAACAAAAAGAGCCTCAAGCACTGAGTAGTTTGCTGAAAACTCCTAGTTTATTGAAATGAAGTGGCTTGTACTGCTGTGAACTACCTAATACACATGGTCACATAATAACCAGAAAAAATAGTCATTGTCTTTCTTTTCACTCAAATGTAGCAGCTAGCCTTTATAGGAGTTGCTATTCCATTATCATATTCAACTACTTTCTGTTTATGCAAAGGTAACTTTCATTTATCCTCATTACCAATCTCCACTGACAAGAAGGTAACAAGCTTTCATGGCTTAACCTTCCTCCCATTTAAAAAAATATATATATTTCTAGCTCCGACCTTTAAATAAATTTCCTCCAGTCTGCCAGTCATACCTTCTCCTTCCACCTGAATTGCAGGCCATCTGTTTGTCCCATTGCAATCATATTTTTTTTATATTATGTTATCCATGTCCCTTCTATTCTCCAGTGTTAACGCAAGCTCATTAAAACTCTCCTTGGATGTGTATGCTCACAAGTCTCCCCTCTTCAGATCACCTTGGGTCACTTCTGTTTGCATCGTCTCAGCCAGGGCGGTCTCCTTTACTGCAGGGATGCCTGTCACTCTAAGATTGTAACCGTGAAACAGCTCAACATCTCTTCATTTTTTTCTGAATAACATATATGAATATTCAGCTATAAACTGCATTGTTTTTGCATTTATGTTCAGAGGTAATGGGATATCTGTACCCTTGAGAAAAGAAATATGTACTACTTACAATTCTTGCAACCAAACCATGGGTTGTTTTTTTTTTTTTTTTTTCCCATGGAATACTGCAAGTACTTTTTAGGTGCCTTTTCACAAACTGTTCCCTAGAATAAGCCATTCTGATAGAGTACACCTCCTTTGGCTATGAAGAAGTTGACATAAATTTTCTACACATAAAAGCTGTAATGTTTGTTTGTTTTTTTTTTTTTTATTTTTTATAATAAGAATATTTCTGCTTGCATGTGTGGGCTTTTACCCACAGCACACTGACCACTTTCCGACTGCTTATTACTTTGATATTCTGAATGTAGTCGGGAGAGAGGAATTTTGCTCATAGTAATGTACTTTAGCTAGTTTCAATTACACAAATGCAGGCGCACACTCAACCCCGGGAAGATGAGATGTGCAGCAGGTTAACTTTGTTCTAGTGACAGCTATAATCATTGTTTTTAGTATGTCACCCCTCCCCCCTTTTGTCTGGCTTTGTCATTTTCTTGATAGTGAGCAACTGAAAGAAAGTTTTCCCATACCAATGCATTCAGCTTGTTGCACACATACATATCCCCATCCTGACACTTCATCATGTTAATTTGATCAAATGGCAGTAGGTCATTTGCTTTCATAATCATACGAGCACACCTATTTCCAAATTGTATCCTCCTGAGTGAGTACATCTCCAGTAATTTGCTGTGCTGGGTTGACTGGAATTACCCAAACTAGAATAGTGAGCTCCTTTCACATGGACATGCAGATGCCATTCCACAGAAACAACTACATTTCTTGTTTTTCTGCTTTCTTCAAGCTGTGGCTCTATCTGTTCAAAGTCCTGATCAATTATTAGATAATTCAGCAGCATAACTGACTTTGCAATTGCGCACACACAGACACACAACAAAACAAAAACTAAAAGTCAATCTGAGAGTGAAACGTTTAAGTAAATTACCACATAGTAAGCAAGACGTCAAACCTGAGTTTTTTTTCTACATCCAGTGTAGTGGCAGTTGGTACCCAATTTACTCAGACCCCGAGTTGTTTTTCTAAATAAATAAATAAATAAATGTGTTTAAAAACGTCTTATGCTGCAGCTGACATACTCTGTATGTTCAGTTTTATATTTTTTACATCTGTAAATGCAATTGGGGCTAAAGATCTCAAGCATGTAGAACAAAAGTGAAGAAACTAACAGAATTTTAGATATAATCATTTATTACTTTTTTCAAGCCTGTGTTTACTTCTGATTATCAGAAAGCTGTTATTACGATATGAATGTACTGCAGATATGTCTAATGATTTGTATTTTAATGATTGTTTACTATATCTTGCTTTGGCACCGTACAGAATTATTTTGTCAGTCTATGTCACAGCAGATGAATAACCTGGCAGTGATCCGACTGCTGTTCGTAAATGTAAAATGAAGTAATGTCACAGTCAGAGAAGTCATAATGTTAATGATGAGTTAAAGGGCAGAAGTGCTTTAACAGGTCATTTTGGCTGCAGTGTTCCTTCCTGTGCATAAGCTATAAACCTTCTAGCTAAAAAAAAAAAAAAAACAGAAAAAAAGTATTTCTTATGCTGAGAATAAATCTCACTTGACTCTAAAATTCAGTGCAGACTGAATATGGCATTGCAACCTACCTATTTTTTTTATGGTTGAGTAACTCGTACCTCTATTTGGAACTCTTGTTTCCCTAGTGATTAATTCTCTATATTTTGCAAGTCTAGTGTGTACTCTAAAAACGTTTATTTCAATTACTGTTATTATTCTTGCCAATTTACCAGTTAAAAGTTACTTTAGTGGGAGTGCAATACAACATCATTTGTAGAGCGGCCCATGTTCCACAACTTTTCAAGGTAAGGGCAACCCATTCCATTTCGTTGAACATTACTGTTTTCCCGTGATCTTTGCAGAGGCTGTCTTTTCTTGCTTGCAGCAATTTGTCCCTCAAACTGCTATGATAGCAGCAGAACAGGTGTCGTTTTCACTGGATGTAATTACAGCAGCACGATGATTGCCAACTCTCTGACAACAGCAACAGCACACCTAGATTTCCATTGTAGGGATGGGCCTTAAGCACCAAAGCAGCTAGTTCAACCTCCAGAGCACAGAAGCTCCTTTCCTGCGATGGTAATGGAATACCATTCCATTTGGTATCACATCCAGAGGACAAACACTGCCATGTGGACATATGGTATTGTCATCACTGTAACACTTCCTTCTTCCATGGATTCTGAAACCACACTTAAAGCTGTCTTTGAGGAATTCCTGGAACGGTTGCAAAAGCTCAGTTTCTTACCTCTTGTGCAAGCTGAGTTTCCAGCCACTGAGTTACCGAACTGGATTCCTAGGCACAAGACTAGAACAGTGCATTCCCTAGGCAGAGGTCAGGCACATAAACTAACATGATGCAGGAAGATCAGCACTGAACCTCCAGTCAAAGTAGCAGAAGACATGCTTCCATAGTGTTACTCACACAGACATGAGATGCTGCTATAGAAGCAGCAAGCCTCTACACATCTCTGTATACATTGCCAGTAAGTTTGCATCCTTAAAACAAAGACAACAATCCCACAAAACTATGTATGCAACCAGTAATTCCACTTTGGCAGACATAAAGCAGTTAACATCTGGCACTCCTACATTCTGGAAGTCCACAGCCAGTGATTCCACATTCACTTCATTACAGATACAGAAACAACTGTCGCAAATCTCGCAGGTATACAGTCAGGTTTATGGGGAACAATATTACCTGCTTAAGCATACAACCAACAGTATCATGCTCCCCTTGCTGTACAGTCAGCAATCCCACATTCCCCCAGATAGACAGCTAGGGATCTCACGTTCATCCTGATATACAGCTGGTTATCTGAAATACCCCCACACATACACACCATATTCAGTCTAGCAAGCCCACATTACCCAGGTACTCATTGAGTAACTGCATACATTCCTTCTGATGCAGTAAAGCCAGTAAGCCCACATCCACAGGGCAGATAGTCAGCAACATATAGGCTAGATGGCAATAACTTCACATGCCCTCCAGTGTGCATAGCCTCATATTGTGGTGCTACATATGAAATGAACAGGAATGTTTGATAATGGGGGCAATAGAGAAAAATTATATTCAGGCATGTATATGCTGTATGCAAGGGCTTCCTTGTGATTAGAAAAAGTTGAGTCAGAGCTGGAAACGTAGTAGATGTGTGATATTAACACAGGGTGAATTGAAAGATTGAAGGATCCTTGTTTTTTTGTATAAAAAGGTCTTTGTCATTTTCAAAGTCTGCACAGAAGACATCATTCAAGCTCATCCAAAAGATAAAACCAAAGCAACAGGTGAGAAAATGACAGCGAAGCATTGACTCAGACCTTGCAAAGGTTCGATTCTCACAGCTTTCTGTTGCAAACAGTGCCATTCTGAATGAATTGTTTAAAAAAAATCAAAGCCATATAACTGAAAGCCAGTAATTATGCCTAGGAAATCATGCTCATTTAACAAATACTGAAACCATAAAGTAAACATGCCTCCTGTAGACAGAGTTACTTGCTGTGGATTTAGTTAGCCACACGCAATGTTTCATTTTTTTTTTCTATTTGTCAGGATTTTTATTTAGAATTGTAAACTGCATTCAAGAGTGACAAGCTCATCTTTACACTTTGTTCTGAAGTGCATAAAAAGATTATTAAAAAAAGGTGTATATTTTCAGGTATCCTTGCAACTGATTCCTTAAAATTTGTATGGTTTACAAAACTATTTTTTTTTTGAGGGGGTGTACTTTTGTGTTTAGTATATTGCTCTGTTAACTCACAGTAGGGAAAGTGGCATTACTAAACTATCATCAAAATAATATGCTCACTTTCTGCAGACAAAAGGCTGTATTAGTTGCTGGCTTCATATGTCAAGACTGATAGAAGGTGGAGTTTCACATTTAGTTTTCTTACTTTTTAGTAAAAAATCAATATTTTTACTGCTGCTGTGATTTAACATAATCTGCAGTATTCAGGATTTAGTTGTATCTCATGGAAATTTATTGGAATTGTATGTGACACTATCATCAGTAGCAAACTCTTTATTTTAAATTGCTGTTTTGTTGTGGAGTGTGTGTGTATATATATATATATATATATATATATATATATATATATATATATATATATATATATATATAAAACATATTTTAAAGTTTTGTTTTTTTTTTTGCACTATTTAAGATGTCCCCTAGGATTCAGAGACAGTATCGTCATAGTGTTATTAGAGCTTTGCTGAAAAGCCTTAATAATGGTATGGTGATAAACTGAGGCTCAGAGACATGGAAGAGCTCCATTTAGCAGTAACTCTTTAGTAGCTCATTAGCATGTGTCCGAGTCCAACATTGCCATATTACAAACTAGAAGTAACCACCATACTGCTACCCGTACCAGCCCACTCAGCACTGGCGCTCAGGCATCTACATGCATGCGTACCTCATGCACACCCAGCTCCAAATATGACCCGTGCATGCACACACACCCACTTACGACTTCACAGTACCAACCTACTGCAGCGCTAACCACTCCGCTGGTTTCGTTATCAGCAAGTGTGATACAGTGTACATTTTTTATCAATTTGCTCCTAAACAGCACAGTAGAGTTTTTGTTTTGAAAATCTCTACCATCCTATACCATCACTGTTGAAACCCACTAGGGAAGCCCCACAGCTAATTTGCATTAGTCATACCCCTTGACTGCCACATTTGGATGCAGCTTTTTCAAGGATGGTCTCTGTTGCACTACAGCTGAAGGCCAGAACTTTATTGGCATGGTAGTGTTAGTGGTCTTTGAATCATTCCATCATAATGCACCGAACACTTCTGCTAGGAAAACAAATTGGCACAATGTAGTGTGCTTCTGAATTCTGCCTTTCATTTAGGAGATATGGTCACATTTTATATATGCTACAGAGAAGCTCACAGATGTTCAAAAGTAATATTTCTACTGCAAAATTATAGGAATATGTTTTAATTATCGTAGAATTATCAGACTTACCAACATTGCTTTAAAACCTGCAGGCTAGTATTCAATTAATATGTCGAATTTACTTCCTGTTTTGTAAATGTAATCTTTGATGATTGGTTGTTTTGAGTATTAATATAGAGAATGGTGCAAGGATAATGAAAGTGCGTGACATTTTTAGCGCAATACCAAAATCCAACAGAGGCATCTTTGCTAGACATAATTTTTGTGAATGGATAAACCTGCAAGAAGCAATAGCTTGACCTAACTGATGGCCATTAGGTTTTGTTTGTATTTAGGTTTTGTAGTGGGCCTGGGATGCTGCAGGCATCATGGGCATATCTCTGTGATATGCTCGGCATTGTAGTTAATCAGTAGCTGTTTATAATGAGTAGAAAACATGTTTCACTCCAGGCAGGAGCATGTATATTCAAGTGATACGTTATCCACTAAATTGCCATATGCTCTTACTAGTCAGAAAATCACAGTTTATGCGTAACTAGTATCTGCTTGTCTACTGTATCAGTGAATTACTGCTGAAGGCAAGGACATTGAAACTGCACATTAATGATACATAGACATATGCACCATCCTTTTTGTAATACAGCACTGGAAATTAAGTGTGTATGTCAAGTAAGTAGAATTTTCCTTTGATGTGTATAATCTTAAAATGCTTGCTGTCCTTTTTGTGGTTATTTTGACATATGCTTAGTTTAAAAATGGGGTAGGATAACATTGTAAACATGATTGGTACATTGTAAATGACATAGACTTTTGAAAAGTGAATAGAATAACTGAAGCGGGGGAAGGGGATTATAGGGACAGAGGTTGGAGACTGAGACCATCTATGGAAAGCTAGCAAAACAGATAGACACTTATATATTGCCCCCCTGTTGGCATTATACATGTATGTGTTTGTATAAGCCCAAAATGTAAAGGCAATGGCCAGTACTGATCAACTTCAGAAAACTAACAGTGGTTAGGTTTATAAATATATGGTTACTTTGTGAGGCACGGTTCTTTTCTGACATGTCTGTATTTCTGCACTGCAGAGACAAGAGAAAGGGGGGGAAAGAAACTTGAAAAAGAAACATGCTTGACATTCAGAATAATGATCCTTCTCCATCCCATCAAGGGGACTGAACTTATCCATTGCTGTATTGATCCATTGACCACTCAGGCTGTGTACGTTCCTAGGACGCATGCTGTGAATTCAGATATCTTCTTTGTATTGCAGTACTTTGTCTGACTGGGGAGAAGTTTTTTTAAAGACTGTACTACAGATGGTTGGAATTACCCTTCCCCGTACCTACTTTGCTTTGTGATTGTAATCATAACTCTGGTGAAATGGGCCTGTCTGATGCAACTGGTCCTTGCATTACATTGAACTCCTATGGTTCAACGTTTATGGAAACGACATATGATGTGAATTTACATGCAGTTTCAATGTAAACAACACAAGGGTATAATAACTGACACACACAATAGCTGGCTTTGCTAAGTTCAGTACCTGAAGAGGGGAAGATGCTGTTTCACCTTAACATTGTGATGGTCCTTTTTTTTTTTTTTTTTTTTTTTTTTTTTCTTAATTTGTTCTCAGATCCCCTTCTTCCAGTACATTTTGCTGCACTCTACAACTGTAAATACTGTATGGGACACACTTATTTTCCTGTGCTAACAGAATGAAGCAGTTGAGAAATCAGTTTTTCCTGTCAGTTGCTGGACTGCCCTTGATCATAATTGAGTTTTGTACCAAGTAACAAGTACTTTGAATATTGCTGAACAGTTTTGAGGATGTTACTTGTGGTCACCATCTCCTCTGTTTTCCGCCCTCCTGCTCCTTGGGGGTAGTGTACTTTGGTCTCAGTCATCATAATGCACTTGTTTCATGCACAAACACATGTGATTTCGACACGCAGTGTTACAGGGCATAGTTATGACCAGTTTTATCTGTTTATTTTTTTTCTTCTTTTTGAATTCCAGCACTCACAGATCCTTCTCATCCTGCTCTGTTCTATGTGCATTTTATTCAATGGCTCAAGTCTTGAAATTGCTGCCATTTTAGCTTGATGTAACCACGTTAAGGGGCAGCTCTACCCAAAAGTCAACGTTGTTGTGAGTTTTCTTCATTCCCTTGAGTGCCACATACAAAGAAAGCCATTTAAGAAGGACATGTGCTAATATCTGCCTAAAGCTCTCTCTCCATACACCCGTTTCACTGTGTAATTTGCCACATTACCCATGACACGTTGGGGGGGGGTTGCTATATCTTAGACTTTTAAGAAAATTAAAGTTATTAGGTAAACCACTGATTCTCACAGCAGGATCACTATAACATTTTAGACCTAGGCGTACCTCTCAACTCTCCAGATTTTCACAGAACGTCTAGATTTTTCCTCATATTTTTGGCCTGTTCCTCATAAAATGTGTGGTTTTCTGGCAAATCACTGAAGATTAAATTTGCTAAATAATGACATACATTTGAGTTTCAGACTTCATATTATTCAGAAAATGTATGCTAACACAACTTCTGTCTTTCTAGCAGCTTTACAAGTTTATAAGATCTATATTTAAAATCTGCCAATATTTTGGAATCTTTGTTCCCCCATTATTTTAGGCTTTGCCCAGATTTTATGCCCTAAGAGGCTGAGAGGTATGGACCTTAGGTACAGGACTGCAAGCAGTTTTTTTGTGTGTGTGTTACTGGTCACATCTTGCTTTGAAAATGTGTCTTCGAACTGAAGTACTGAAGCAGATCAAAAACACTAAATAAGCTTCTCTCCTAAGAATGTAATTTAAAATGCTTTTTAAGAGATGTCCACTAACAAACGACAAAGGAAAATGACATTGCTTAACACAGACTGATATTTGGAGGTGATGGTTAAACTATTGCTACAGTATAAATTCTGTTTTCAGCTTGGTACTAGTCAGTGTCTCCATAAAACTGTATTGGAAACACCAAAATATCGACTGTAATGCAAAACCACACCGTGGCAGCTTCCCTCACCTTTAGGACATTCTTGGACTTTACATATTAGGAAATAATTACTTATTTATTTTTCTTTAATTACTTAGCATGTAGACACGCCAGACCTGACAATTGACATAACTTCCACCTTACTTAGACAATGTTAAGTGATTTTAACCTAGTGTGTTTACATTTTGCTTCATCTTGAAGTAAAGCTTTAAGTTTTACTGTTGATTTCCTTAAGATAGGTGAAACCCTAATTGAAGAAATAAGTATTACAGATCTTAGGGCCAGTAACAGGGAATGCTTTGAGAATTCAAGCTAAGAAGTTATGAAGAGTGACTAGTGAAGAAAGAGAACATAATTCTCTTAGCGTGATGCAGTGATAACTACTACAAGATGAGATCTTGATACAGTGAACAACTAGTTTCTGGGTGGTTGTGTCCTTCAAATGTACATGTCCTTTGTTAGAGTAATTAATTTGCTGACATAGTGGAATGTGTGTATGCAGTAGGTATGTCATGTTTTCAGATGTCCAAAGAGGAACATTTTTTGTGGAAATGTGGGATTTTGCAGGACAGGCCATATCCATAGATAGTGCAAAGTACAGAACTTAATTTTTTCCCCAAAATAAAAACTTTATTTTTCTAGTATTTGAGTTTTTTATGCTGTTTCATATAATATTTAGGAGTTTCATATATAAAATATGCGTGCTACACAACTATTAAAGAAAATATTTTTTGTAATAAAATCTCAGGACATTTGAAATGTCATTTATTTTTAAGAGGGGGAAGATGGTAACCCTATTAGGCTGTGGAGAATAGCAAGCGGCAATTGGTATATGGTTGTGGACAGCCTGTAAGTGTTGAGTTTTTTCCTTTTGTGATTCTAAGCTTGGTTTACAAGAATGCTGTCCTGCTAGCACATCAGATCATGTTCCTGTGCGTTTGCCAGTGAGTGCTGAGTTGCGCTATTTCTACATTCAGAGGCCTGGTGTTTACTGTGGCACCAGAGGGTATAGTGCCTGATTCTGTGTTCCTTGAAATGTTGCTTCTGACCATAGGATTCATTACCTTATTTGGACTACAGCTTCTCTTATGACTTGCTGTCTGTAGAAACAGGAAAATTTATATTTGGATTTCAATCCAAAGGGTAATAGAGACTCTGGGACTCCTAAACAGAGAAAGCTAAGCTGTTAAAAATCGGGTTTTGGTTTGCTTTTGAAATGTGTATAATGGACTGTGTAGCTTTACCGTAGAACTCCTTCCTGTGAATGTGTACTGCTGTTGCTTGAATTTAGAAATCAAAAGAAAATCTAATTCAGTCAAATCTTTATCTGCTGTTAGTAATTACACTAGAGAAGCTGATTGCGTGATTTGTTCTATATGCCAGTTGTCTGTTAAGACCCCTTTATTTCATGCTTCACTGTGCAAGTGTACAGCTGAATGGGTATTTAATTTTGCAAATTACATGACCTACTGTTTATTTCACATGAAGATTTTTATTTAGTTTTGAAAGCTTATGATTGGAAGTTTTGTTGATTCCTGGGCTAATATTAGGCAAGCAGATATTAGGACTATTATATGCCCAGCCAAATAAGTCCCTCAAATTACTGTGCAATTCAGTAGCTTTCAACCCCTTTGAGGATAACCAAGGGGAGAGTATATGGCTGCCCATCTGATTACCTAAATTAGCTGTGAAATCAGCTAGAGTGCCGTGTACAGGAAGCTGTTTCCACCGGGGTAGAATGCTTTTTTTTTCTTTAGGTCCCTGGTATGGGTGTTTGGAAAACTTTTGGTTCTGCAGAAGAGCAGACTGTCAAATAAGACAGGGTTTTTCATGCCTAAAAACGTAAACAAAAATTCACTGCAAACGATTTAGGAGCACTGAGTACAGGGAGTGGATTCTGAGTAGTAACCAAGGGACTTGAGACCAGTGGTGTTTTTTTAAGAATCTCTGAGACGTCCTTAATTAAGCAATATGGTATATGTCAAAAGGAACTTTGTTTTCAATGATGGACCTTACAAGGGAGTGCTAAGACTTTTGTTGCTCTGGAAGAAATCCCTTTGGAAATTAGTTAGGCCAGTCAAAGGATTTCTCTACCATTGTGAAGACCAAATGATAGCAAGCTTTCAACAAATGTGCCCCAGTCACAGGTGACGATATCTATTTGGAGGGATGGTTGGTTTAAAGTATAGTGTGTATGAGAACTGTGTATTAAAAAGAATCGCACTACATTTCCTAGAACTTAATGAAATACCCCTGTTAGTACTCAAGTGTTGATGAAGTAATCGTTTGGCTCAGTCAAGCCCTTGTTGAAGTAACTGTGTATCAGAAGGTGGGCAGTCAACTTACCATGTCCAGTATGTAATCTTAATAAAACACATAACCTCAAGCCTGGCACATTATAGTGGATATCAAAAAATAGCTGAGGGGATCCAACTCTGATCCCTGTAAGACACCACTGGTAATGTTTTTACATTCATAACATGCTCCTGCAAGTTTCACTACGTGGGTTCAGTCACCTACCCAGTTAGATACCAAAAGCAAAACACAGGGATTTACATTCAGTCTAAGAAGTTTATCCATAATACTCATATGGGGTACTGTGCCAAAGCCTATGTCAAGGTCAAGAGAGGCAGTGTGAACTTAGTGACCATATTACATAGTTTCAGTAACCTTTTTGAAGATGTTTACAAGGTTAAGAAGACAGGCTGTGTTCTAGACAAAGCTAAATTGGCTTTGTTCAAGGGTCAAAAGATTGTATATATTTGTATTAATGAGCTTTGATATGATCCACTCCATAGCCTTACATGTATGACTGATTAGACTAAAGGGTCTGTAATTGCTTGAAGCAATGGTAAGTCCTCCCTTAGGAAGTGGGATCACAATAATAAGTCTCCAAACATCAAATCTATAAGTTGTGAAGGGGCTGACATTAAAAATTTAAAGAGGGGGTGTAACCCAGACTCTGTTAAAAGTTGTGTTTTTAGCACTGAATAGGGCATATAGAATTTAGTCAGCAGTAATTTTGGGTGAAGAGCTTTAGAGATGGGGGAGTAATGGAGTGGATTGGCATTTATTCTTTTTGGTCATAGGGATCCAATCCACTGTCTCTCCTTCTTCCTACAGCCATTTGGACCATTCATTCCTTCACTGGGACAAGAGCCCTCCAGCCCATTCATTTTCTGGTGTTAGGGAGCAGTGCAGTCTGTAGCTCCTGTGGACTGTTCTGCATGCAGCCTCTGAGCTGCTTGCAAGCTGTTTAGAGGAGATCTGCTACTGGTTAATGAGCAGCGCACTGTTTGCAGTGCAGGCACTCAGGCTGTTCATGCTTTGGCAAAGCACCTGCTTCCTGAGCAGCACACTGATTGCAGCGATGCACCTGCTTGCAGTGCAGGCATTCCGGCTTTTCATGCTTTGGTGATGCACCAAGCAGCACACAGCTTGCAGTGCAGGCACTCAAGCTCTTCATGCTTTGGTGATGTGCCCGCTTACTGAGCAACACAGTGCTTGTAGTGCAGGCATGCAGATTCTTTATACTTTGGCAATGCACCTGCTTACCGAATAGCACACTGCTTGCAGTGTGGGCATTCAGGGTCTTCATGCTTTGACGATGCACCTGCTTATTCAGGAGAACACTGCTCGTAGCGCAGGCATGCAGGCATTTCATGCTTTGCTGATGCACCTGCATTCCTAGAGTTGTCACAAATGCATAGAGTAAAGCTGCTTCCAAGCTCCGATCGTTGTGTGTGGCTTCCTAGTTTCCTGCTATAGTTGAAGAAGGATCTGTATTTTACCTTTGGTAGAAGTGGGTACACTGAATTCATATTCAGTTTTTATGGTTTCTAGTGGTACGTTTAAGATTTTTGCTAGCCTGTTTCCTTGTGTTTTTTTAGATGGCAGGGTGGATATTTATATTGTAAATTATTTCCTTTCTTTTATTAAGCAATTTATTGATACGAGTATTCTGCTATAGAGGTTTATTCTTAGATTTTCCACTCCATTTGCAGCACATAGGGATGAACTTGGCAATGCAAGTAGAAATTGGAGGTGTAGAGAGCAGATTTGATGACAGGGTCTGTATATGGATGCTTTCTTTCTTTATTTATTTATTTAGACTGTCCATGAATCATAACAAGTTTGCGTTTGTGAAACCATAAAGACAGTGGTACTTGAAGTGGGAAGTATTTTACTGCTTTTAAAGAAGATCATCATTTGTGGTCATATTTAACAAGTGAGATGCGATGGGGGTGCAGGAAGAAGCCATGTTTGTGAGGACAGTATCGCGATACTGGGACTTTGAAAGAAGACTGACAGTCTGTTTGAGAGAGCTGATATCATCAGAGCTTAAGAGAATGCACTGCATATGTTTGTTATCGGTGAGAGAGGTTTACCCGTTGATGACTGTGAAATTGTTTCCATGGAGAACAGTGTTGGAATGGATAAGGGTAAGGTTTTAAGCATTAATGTGATTATTGTGGTCAGCAGGATGCATGGGAAGTGATCTGTTGGTGGCAGACATGTGGCACTTAGATGTATCCCTGGACGTTCTAGTTATGGATTACAAGATGGCAAGAGATAATGAGAGCTCTGAAAATATATGTACTCCCCCGTCATTACACGTGGGTCTGAAGGCATGAGTAGGGGCTGAACTCTGGTGCAGAGGAAGCAGGTCTGTGTAATTACTCACATGGGGAGCTGTTTTGGTGTTAGGAATGCCATAAGTTCAGGTATCTTTTTGTTTAGAATCCCAGCATTGATTGGAGCTGCCTTAATATAATATAAATTGGAATTTGCTGTGTAGAATGTCTAGGATACAAACTCTGTGTAAAAATAGGAACCATAGGGTAAAAAAAAAAAAAAAAAAAGCTTTACCAGTATGTGAAATCCATGCCGAGAAAGATGCAGGCCATCCTTCACAAAGAAGGAAAACCTGTAGACCATCCTTTTTGCTGACACATTGCACAATCTCTTTAGAATGACGCACACTGCACAGCTGAATGTTAAAGCCAGTGACTGTATATCTGAGCAGTGGTATCGGTCTTGGTAAGGGCAGGATACTACTGATGACCAATGCCTTCCTGGCCTCAGACACATGCACCACAATCTCCGTCATGTCTTTTTGAGTGGCCCTCTGGGTAGAGTGCCCTATGGTCATTTGCCTCTACATAAGCTACCGCAGGTCATACTCATGTTTACTGGAATAAGTGGACTTCATATCCCTCGATTACATGATGAATCTTGTCCCAAAGAGACAGTTTACTGTCAGTCTAATCTTGTCCAGGATGAAGTCTGTGTGTCTTAACTATGGAGCCATCTGTGACAAAAACATTTCCATGGGTGGGTGCAAATTCTGTGCACCTTAAAGCTTCAGGTTTACTATGTGACCTGGATGCAGGAGTAGTGTGTGTGTGTGTGTGTGTGTGTGTGTGTGTGTGTGTGTGTGTGTGTGTGTGTAACAACCTAGATCCTGAGTGCCAATTACAAAATAAGGACTGTAGTAGATACAATTTGAATAAATACTTGCATTTCTCACAGATTGCCATTGATGGATAAAAGTAGTGGATTGTCTGTAAGCATGAGGCAGTTGTTACATTGTCTCAAAGTGCCAAGTAATAACAGACTGACCACAGAATGGGTAAGATCATAATATTAGCCTATACTGGCCAGTGAGGGTGAGTCAAACAAGGAAACCGCAACAAGTTTAAACTTTGCCTACAAAGAGAGTTAGAAAAAGGAAATACATGCTAACCTTATTCATGTGGATAATCTATAAGTCGCAGTAGTGGTGTGGTCAGTGAAGCTACTAATCTCCCAAGTATTCAATTGGCTTGATTGACGTTTCTCCCCTTAGTCACTTTGTCACTGTGGATAACTGCTAAATGCAGTCCAGCAATGGAAAATACTGAGCTGTATAACTGTTCTCCGTAAATAAATGCACAAAAGTCCACCAGAACTGGGGCAGCCAGTCAGTTTAATGTTACTGCTAGTGGCTATTTGTAGAGTAAGCCAGGAAAAGAAAAAACTGGAACTAGCCATTGAAGTGTCTGTGCTGAGGTGAAGCATTAGAGTAATCAGAATGTCATGATGACCCTTATCAAATAAAGTGGGAACGTCCAATGTAGTCACATTAACCTGCACTGCCATGTCAGCTGCACTGGATATAGTTTCTGAAAAGCCCAACAGTTGGTAATAATACCGCATTGCTAAAAGCTAGTTGTCTCCAGTCTGGATTGTCATTGTCTTGAAGATTATTCACACTTTTTTATTATAACCCTTTTCATAACCTCGTATACCCAGTAATATATAGATAGTCTGTTTTTTGTCTATCTTTTCCCTCCTTTTCTTTTTTGAATTGGGATAGTATTTATTTTCTTCCAGATGAAGGGCATCCCCCCCCCCCCCCAAAAAAAAAAAAAAAAAAAAATTAAGTGCAGTGGTTTGCATTGCTGGTGTTTTCTCCATAAGTGAAGGAAAGACAGACCTCTTTTTGTTGTTCTAGCTTGACAAAACTTGTTTTTATTATTTTTTAAAAACATTTTATAAGTAAACATTCCCATATAAATTAATATATGGTTGACTAGTACTCATACAATCTATAGCAAGGAGTTTATCCTGTTCCAGAAAAAAAGTAGTTATGATGTTTCGTACAGTGGCATATCTATCCTTTATGGGACCTAATGGTGAAAAATATACAAAATAAATATGTACTTGTTTCATAAATGTCATGTACTTAACATTAAAACAGGTGAGTGAGGTGGACTCCAAAACTATAGCAGTTTATGTAACATTTTGAAATAATTAAATAGGAATTGATGTCATTTATTTTATTTACAAAATATGGTGCTGTAAGCATCATTTTTCTTGTAAATAGCTTTACGTGTTTACTAATGGTTTTCATGTTCCAGACCCATGGTTGCACATAAATGGAGTCTAATATTCATTTCAGCAGGCATTTAACTGCTTTCCACACATTTATCTTCCCTGGCGTATAAAATGACTGATGTCTTGAATAAGATGTGTGTTCCTTCAAGTGCCCTACGAAAGTGACTGTTTGCAGTAGTACTGCTTTTTACGAAGCTTTATGGCAACAAAGTATCGAAAAATGTTGTTAAAAATCTAATTTCGTCTATAATAAAAAAAATGTCATACTAGTTAAATCTTTGATTTTTGATTCCTGTTGGTTTGCATAGTTCAAGTATTTTAGCCTAAACCTTTTCAAGATGTCCATGTGCAGTTTTTTCATTTGTAAAGAAAATATATATTTTTAATAAACAGCCTTTAGCTGAATGATTAAAATTAAGGCATTTGTAATTATGAGCAACACCTGGAGCTTATTATTTATTTTATTTATTTATTTTGTTTACCAGGTAATGTCCGACTGGGCATGAAGCCCATTTTCAGCCGCGGCCCGGTGAGAAAATCTCCATGCATAAAATAGACAGTATTAAACAATCAAATTGAACATGTATTAATCAGCAGTGTGCAAAGCAAGTCAGTAAAGAAATTAGTTATAACAATAATTAGCAAATAAATTTAACAAAAAATGACACTGATAAAAACTGGCTGCATGAGTTAATAGTGAGAACAGTGTGATAGAGTAATTGCAAGATAGAGAAATGCAGTCTACATAACAGTTAAAGACAAAGCAGTATATAAATATACATTGATAACTGAAACCAAGAGTAGAAACAAGATGGCTTTCAGCAGTTAATAGATGTAGCTGTGCGAATGAGCTCGTTTAGGGTAATGTAAGGGAGTAGTAGGTAGCTTAACCAGGAGTTTGGCAGGAGCAGGGCCAGTGTTTTGCTAGATGTTCCTTAAGGAGCTTTTAAACTCATGAATGCTGGGGTTTTTAGCCATAGGTTGTGAAAGAGTGTTCCACAGTTTGGCAGTTTTATGGGAAAAGAGGGCGGTGCCTTGTGTGTTATGGGCTTGGGTAATCTTTAACAGTAGTCTATTTGAGGATCTTAGTGCTCTAGGATTGCTGTTGGTTGGACTAGATTGGTGAGTGCCGTGCAATTGTTAGGTTTGTGAATTATATTGTGGGCTATGGACAGTTGGTTAAATGTTAGAAGGTTTGGTAGTTCTTGCCATTTAAATTGGGAGAGTACAGGGCAGTGGTGGGTTCTGTAAGGGTGGCCTGTAGCAAACTTGGTGATTTTGTTGTAGTATGATTCTAGATTGTTTAGGTCAGATTTATGAATGTTTGTAAATACTAGGGAGCCGTAGAGGAGGGTGGAGAGTAGATGTGTGCGGGCAGTGGCTAGTCTGGCGTTGTCTGTAAGGTAAGGTTTGATTATGTAAAGGGTGCCAAGTTTGGAGGGGACTTTTTTGATGGTGAGGGAAATGTGAGTGTCAAACCTTAGGTTATCATCGATTGTGACACCTAGAAATTTGGCTTGGCTGGCAGGATCTATTTTGGTTCCATTAGTGGAAAGGATGGAAAGTGGAGTCAGACATGTTTTGGGTTTATTGTAATTGAAGACAATTAACTTGGTTTTGTTGTGGTTAAGTATGAGTTGATGGCTAGTGAGGTAGATTTCTATGTCCAGGAAAGATTTTTGCATTTTTGTTTGTAGATCCTGGGGGCTGTGCAGATTAATGTAGAGGCGTCAACATGTTGGACTATGGGGGCTAGTTGGGTTGAAGAGCTGAGGTTGTTAGTAAAAATTGTAAAGAGAAGGTGGCCAAGTATGGATCCTTAGGGTACACCAGTAGTGATGGGTAGAAGGGGGGACATGGTGTTCTCCCATTTGGTGGCTTGTTGACAGAGAGATAACTATGGAACCAGGACAAGGCTGTTGTGTTGAGGCCATAGGATGATAGTTTTAGTAGGATTTGGTGGGAGACTGTGTCAAAGTCTTTTGACATGTCAAGAAATATGGAGGAGACCATTTGACCTCTGTTTATAAGATCTTGAATGATGTTTATGAAAGCAGGGGAGTACTGGTACTATGTTTTGGCCTAAAGCCATGTTGTCTGGGGGAGAGGAGATTGTGATTAAGGAGGTGGGCAAGGAGTTGGGAGTGAATTAATTTTTCTAAGATCTTGGCTAGAGGGGAGAGTATTGCTGTGGGATGGTAGTTAGTTAGATCCTTAGAGGGGCCACCTTTGTGTAGGGGAATGATGTGGGATATTTTCCATAGATGGGGTACATATTGTTCAAAGATAGAACAGTTAATTAGGACTGATAAGGGATTTATCTTGCACATGTATAGAGTTATTTAATGAGCATTTAATAGATGCTTATCTTTTCGTCTACCTTTATTGCTGTTCTTATTTTTGTCACTAACCTGGTTTGTTAGTGCTGGGGTCCAAAATAAAATTTGTATTATTTCATCACTGCTTGTAGCATCCATTTTTCAAGATATCCGTTCTCTGCTGTACATTGGTTGATGTTAGCAGTAAGGTATACTTTCAACCAGTAAATGTATTATAAAGCAAAAATGTATGAAAGAAGACTGTGTCAATGGAAAGGATAGACACAAATTCTGATGTTGTAGTTATGTCCACTGAAGACCGCAGTCGATCTTCACCATGCATATTTGCATAAGCTTTAATATGAGTACATCACAAGCTACTAGATTGCTTTAGAAAGCTTTATTATGTGATTAGACTCCTTAAGTTTATTGGCTTGGTATGATTTCAAGAATCTGTTGCTCAGTTCATAAGCAAAAGTAATGTTAAAAATAAACAGGCTATCAAATCCTTTGATGACCTTTTTAAAAAAAATGCTTCCTGTACCCTGATATGTACTTTGGTTGTGTAACTTGGAGGAGTAAGATTGGTTTGCTGTAAGAAGATGGGCATAACCAAGCTAAAGTTTCGAAGGGGCTACTTCAGAGCAAGTTACTGTGATGAGCATTTCCATTTAAAGGAAGCCATACACTGCTATGCAGTTGCATGAGTATGATTAATGGGTTTTTGCTGTGAAGTCTGCATGGGGAGAAGGTTAGAACTGCAGGCTTTGTGTGAGAATATCCCACAGGCAATATTTTGTGTTTCACTCACAGTTCATTCTTCTGCAAATCCATGTTGTCATCCTACTTTGTGGGTCTGTCTTTGGTTGGGGGGAAAGTAGAATGCACTGATACATATTTGGGGGGGGTTTGCTGAAAGTGGAAAGCACATAATAAGCTGGAGCTGCGGTAGTCCTATGTTTATAGAGCAAGCAAATGTATGAAGTGAGGCACATAGTCGTCTTTTTTTTCCCATCTCCTTGCAGCCATCTTTTATCTTGCTTGCTTTGCCTAATTTTTGTTGGTCTATTTTTCCTTAGTTTCTGTGATGGGTAGTTTGGAGGCCAGACTGTCATTGTTCTGCATTGATCATTGGATTTTTTTTTATATGCTCAATCACCAAGCTGGGGTTGTATGGTCAGCCATGCATTCTTCAATGTAGGTGTGTCCACTTACTGCAAATGTTGCTTGTAGTAGTTGTGTAGAAGCCATGTATGCACTGAAGGTTTAGCTTCACAAACATCTCTCCCATGATGGAATGCCATAGACTGTGAAGACATGTCTTCACAGTCTGACTTATCTTCTGGTTTGTTAATCTTTCATCTCTGTACACTTTCGATCTATGATGCATGAAAGCTGTAAGATGTATATATTTTAATTGTTTTCTAAGAATGTCAACATTCTGTCCAGGTTGGAGGTACATTTCCTTTTCTTTACTTTTGCTTGGCCATCCAAAGGTCACCTTGCACTTAACTATGGGCACAGTAAGTATTTCTAAAATTTTACACTGTATTTGTCTCTTGTCAGCAGAAGAGAAAAACTGCCCTAAAGTTGCATCAACAGATCTTTTCTAATGAACCAATGCTATTGTAATAGCTAAGAATTTTTTTTTTTTCTTTCCATCTTTATGCCTCAGCTGTCTGTTGACAAGCCCCATCTTAACTAGTTGGCCAGTTTGTTCCCCTTCTACAGGATGAGGGTCGACTGAGAGAGTCCATCATTTAGACAGCCATCAGGAGCAGATCAACGTTTTTCTTTTCCTCACATACTTGACTGCACACACTCAGCTAGGCAAAGGGGAGGGGTGTATAGTGCACCATCTCTGGATGCTGTCCTTTCACTTCCACAAAGAGCTTTCCCCTCCAGACAGCCCTGCCGTTGTAATCCAGAGCACGAGCAGTGGCCTTCTCAGTCTCCCCCAGGGATACTGCACTGCCCAGTGTGCCTGAGTGCATGTGAACCTTTCCCACCCCCCAAGGAAGACTCAGGTGGGCCACAAGCACACCTCTTCCTTCCATTCCTTCCCTTCATCCTGGCCCGGCTTTTAGATGACCCATTTTCAGTAGAGGTTCAAAGAGATGGGCTTCACATATGTAAATATACATATGTAAACATACAGTATATTTGAGAGAGTAGAAACATTTACAGATCACAATCAAGGATACAAAATTATATCCATCAGAGGAGGTGAGAAAGGATTGGGAAGAGAGAATGGATAAGCAATTCCCAAAGAAACAATAGGGGGATATTTGTATGTCTCCCAAATATGCAACAATAGTCTAGAAGATTTAAGATCTTTGCTTGGAAGTGTTTACTTGGGGTATAAAAATACCTATGTAGACTCCAAAGCATTTTTCCTCAGGTAGACTGGAAATGTTGGAGGCGTGATGGGGAAGAAAGAGGTAATTGGGAACATATTTTTGGGAGTGTAATGAATTGTCAGTCTTTAAAAATTCCATCCAGACCACTCTATTAGAAATGAGTGAACAAATTGGTCTAACTAAGGAAATTATTTTTTGAGCTATGATATAGAATCAGAATTCCATAGCCATAATAAGGCCTTGCTGGGTCTAATTATGATGGCTGCCAAAAAACAATTCCTAGAAAATGGAAATCAAAGTGTAAACCAACTGTACTAGAAGTAGTGAATATAGTAATATAGATAAAACAACTGGAAATGGGATCTTTAGAAAAGGATAGGAGCAAATTGCATAGAAAAAAATGGGAATTGTGGGAACAATACATGTAGAATAACGTTTTGTAGGAGGAATGAGGTTTAAAAGAAGGCATGATTTGAATGAGCTATGTAACATTTGACTGACAATGACTGGATAGATAAATGATGCATAATGTTTGCAACTAAAGATATGTCAGTATTGTTTGTTTTCATTTATGTAAATCTATGATTGCCAGTGGCACGGATGATAATTTAATAAAGATGTTTCTTATTTAAAAAAAGGTTACAAAATAAGATACCTTCCATAGAGACCTTTAAACAATAGTTGTAATAATACATGAGGAAGAAGAGCAAGTTCATAGGGAAGAATGCATATTATCTTAGTTAAGACAGAAAATGTGGATTGGGAATTGCAGTCCTTGGCAGAGGAGGAAGTAAAGTAAGAGATTAGCCAGGAGTGGAACAAGAACAGAGTCATGCGCTGGATATGATTTCCTTTAGAGAAGATTTGAAAGTTTGTAGGTTTTGGTTGCATTCAATAGGATGTGGGATGGAGTTCCAGTTTTCCGTAACAGTGTGGGAATAGAGGCAGAGACCAGGAGATTTATTTGGTTTATAGATGGAGAAAGATGTTTGTTGTTAGAGTGAAGGGGTTTGTTAGGCTGGTAGCAAGGGAGAATGTTGTTGAGGGCAGTTGAAGCAGAGTTTCTAAATTATATTTTGCTGTAATTAGCTGAAGGTAGTTCAGGTGATGTTAAGTTCAAGCTAATTTCACAAAGGGAGAGTAGTGCAGTGGTGAGATGCGTGTGGCGCCAGTAGCAAACTTTTCAATTTCACTATAGCAATCTTTGAATTTAGATTTTAGTCTGATTTGTATGAATCAGAACTCCATAGAGGGTTGAGGGAGAGAGGTATGTAGTTGCAAAGGTGATTTCTGTGGTTGAATTTAAGAAATGTTTGTCATGGAAGAGCATGCCGATTATTTGATGATTTTTTATGTTAATTTGGATAAGGAGATGTTTTTGAGAATAGTTGGGTCTTAATCTGGTTTTAGTAATTTGGTTGGATTTTATTAATGTCCACCACAAAACCAAGAAACAAACTCAACGCTGCTCCGACACAATAAAGGCTGTCCAATCACGAACTGTCTATGTATATTCCAAATGCGACCACGGAATGATGAAATTAAAATAAATATTTATTTAACCACTTGGATAAAAATCAAATACTACAACTAATTAATAAGTAAGTAACAGACTTAGCACTTTCATCTCAACACTGAGACTTCTTCAGAATCCTGTTACCATATAAATTAACCTTTTCTTTTATAACAATTGATTGTCACTCATTGGTCTATAAAGGCTGACATCATTAATTATATAATTGTACAATTGATTGACACACTGTGCTTTTCTTAGTGAGGCTGACTAAACACTCAAAATACAAAAGAATTAACAAAGAAACTACAAGAACTGAATACTGAGCCATATTATCGGTTCAAAATAATTAATATCACTGTAAAATATTTTGTCATAATAAACTAACTAAAAAAATATATATATATAAGTAAGTAGAGAATCAGCAATACAACAAATATAGGCATATATATTGCCTACAGGTCTTACAAACCCTAATAACATAGATCATTTGGCTATGAGTAGCATTTGTATTGTGGAACTGACAGCCAATTCACCTAATCCTTCTTTGGTCTGACCTGTCTTCTTGGGGATGTTAGATTTTAATATGTTAAAATATTAGATGTATTTACATCAGATGTCGCATTATAGTCAGAATAAGGATTTACTCAGATGTTAAGGTTTTGATGCAGAACTAAACCATTTTCATCAGTGTTTGTGTTTTATTAAAGGACGACAGTGGGCAGCATTCTTATTTTGGACTTGACAGGAAATTTACATAATTTCCCCTTGGTATGACATGTCTTCTTGAGGATGCTAGATTATAACATGTTAAAATATTAAATGCTTTGCCGAGTCATATATTTGTAAATGTAACACCATCACAGTTCCTTAAATAATATATAGGAAATTGGAAAACTGCAGGTCATTACCCTGCTATCAAAATGATTTATTAGTTTATTTCTAATAAATTAGGCAGAAAGGTACTGAATAATTGTCTTTCTCATGTGCCTTGAGAATTACGAGAGTATTGTGGGTTCAGCTGACACCCAAGAAAATTCATTAGGTTATACTGTTATAAATTGTGTATAACAGAAGCTTTTTAGTTAAAAAATGATTGGATAGCCTGCTAGAGTTTATGTAGCACAGATGCCATTACAGATTTCGTCCAGAAGTGTAAATGTAAAGGTAAATAAACTTGTTTTCGGAAGGACTGCATTTTAACACACTAGATTACTTACTTGCCCATGTGAGCACCTTACCAACTAGATGACCCCATGGAAACTCGCCCAACATCAAACATTGGAAGTGATGTCATATGTGCCAGATGTGTTAATCTTGGAAACTGCCTGGCTTATACATGGACTTGCTGTATATCATACCCTGTACACAGCACACCACCTGGCAGATCATGGAAGCCTTTCCGGGTGATGTACTAGTCATCATGGGGGGATGTGGGATCTTGATGGAGATGTGCGTGCAGTAAATGGCTCACAGGACCTCAGGGGAATGGGCTGTTTTGTAAAATACCCGTACAGTGTTGGTTCCCCTCCTTTGTTGTCAATGGAAACCATTTTTGCTCCTCTGTATGCTACAGCATCAAGTCAAGGAACTGGTGTGGATCCCAAACGGCTTATGTCTGTGAAATTCCTAGTATTGCCTCTGTAAGAAGCTGAAAGGTCCCTGTCACAAGGATAGTTAATGCTACACAAACCTAGGTAACATCAGGAATATCTAAAAATGACAGCTGAGGCCATAGCTGTCTCAATTCTAATATATCACTCTGTCAATGAATCTGATCTTCCTTTACTATGGAAAAAAATGTTACATCCTCCCCAAACACAAAGATAGTCATTCTGCTGAACTCCTATCTGATACCTTAGATCATGGATGAAATGACTTTACAACATTAACATATTTTCAGGCATGGAATGTAGCTGAACGTGTGTTTGGACTCCTGAGGGGGCAGTTCTACTGCTTTCATACATTTGGTGTTGTACTAGTTGATACCTGATTATTCGTAGTGTTACATAATATGGTAGTACGGAAGCAGATACAACAACATGAGAACATCACAGAGAGGCCTGTCACAGTAGTGGGTATGGACTCAGGCGCACAGTTTTCAGCGGAACATGCTGCAGCAGCACCCAGTGCAAGACAGGTGGTCACAGCACATTATAGCACTGGCAAAGAGGAGGTGTCTGGTCCACAGCAGTGAGCCATGATACAGACAACACTGAATAAAACTGAAGTGTGGATTGTCTCATTCAGCATATGCAGTGCAGTGCACTGACTGGAAATGCAGTTCCTCCGGTTATCCTCTTACCCTCAAAAGAATGAGCCAGGACACAGTCAGCATCATTTACACAGGTGGGGTGAGACACATTGACAAGTGATAACAGCTCTATCATATAGTCAGAGTTCATGGGAGGTGGATATGGTAACCACTCAGGTGAGCCATAGGTTGGCATAAGTCAGGAAACACATCCTTCACTGGCAGCGTGGAGCTGCCCCTTTGTGAGAGTTAGTCAGATGTACTCCTCTTTCATGCTAATTCAGGGTTTGATGCAGTCCATGATGAAAACTTTGAAAGCATGTACAGGAACCCCTCTTTGGTGTCCTCTGTGGAAGCCCATAGATGTATGGCATCCATCACCCTGAAATTGGCATGGACAGATGAAGCACTGTGTTGGCTAACTGGGGAAAGTGATGGTGTGGAACTGCATGTCTGGTAGTGGGTGGGGTTTTGAGACCTCCCAGGAGTGGAACCTGAGGATCATTGTTGGCCATGACTGTGAAACTGTACACTCCAATGTATGTTGGCAGTTTTGGCCATAGGTTTTAGTAATGCTGTCTTTGAAGTGGTATGTGTCATTACTGTATGGCTGACCTGTGACCAACCTCCTTGCTTCCATACTCTGTCATGATGAGCATAGCCTCCAGAAACAGAGGAGAGGGCTGTTGCCATCTGCATGATGGATACACCCCTGGATTCTATGCGACTACCATGGATCTGAGCAGCACTGTCTGCTTCCTGTCTCTACATGCCACGTCATTGTGCAGACACTGTAGGTTATTCTATAGGCCATTCAGATGTTGCATGTCCACTTACCAAGTCTACCATGTAACCGTCATACCCTTGAGGCTTTTACTGAGATACATAACTGAGTATAGCTTCACGAACACTTTCAAAGCTTTCTTCTGGTGTTGATCATGTAAGATATAATAGCTCAGCCCGTTCACTGCAGATCCCTAGTGCAACATCTTCCTGTAACATGATGTCGATGATTTATTACACAGCATTTTGTAAAAGAACTGGTGCTATGTTGGTCCAAATATATTGTTAAGCAACTACCGATTACTTCATGCTGTGGAATCTTTGATAGTGTCTTGCCACTGTGCAGTGAATGTTTCTGAGTAACCCCCTAGGTAGACCTTGTTTTCTAAAGAAAATGCTAAAAATCAGGTTTCATGTGACTATCTGACTTCAGGAAATACAGCCCAGAAGTCCATCCCTAGATCTGGTAGACAAGTCAGATCTTTTTTTACAACACAGTTTTCAATTTGATGTAAAGACAAAAAGGAGAATTTTTATTGGTGCTATTGGAAACTGCATTATGATAATTTATTCATACATGTAGGAAAAGCAAAACTTGTTTTCCTGGTGAGTAGTGTAACAGAAAGGTATATTGAATCAGATAAAGTTGCAGTGAGTATAAAAGTTAGCCTGTTACAGAAAAAAACACTTAAAAAACACACACATGCAATATTAAATGCTACATGTCTTTGTGTACATTTAAAAAACAAGTGTAATGATGCTGCTTTTGTATGACATAATCACCATCTTATTAGACTAGTATATAATTAAAGACATCATGTGTTAAAAAACATATTAAGTCATAGCATATGAGAAGCATATGCAATTAACTCCTAACAACTCTTAACAGCAAAAGTCATGGAGAGAGTTATAGTGAGAAGGCTTGTTGCTTTCTTAGAGGACAGTGGTTTCTAGAACAACAGCCAAGGTGGGTCATGGGCAGAAGGAGCTGTCATTTGAACCTGGTCATGCATTACTTGTGAACTTGACTGAGGAGTAGTGGTTGACATGGACTGCCTAAACTTTACCAAGACCTTTGACTCAGTCTAAAACAAAAGGTTGTTAAGAAAGCTGCAAGGGTTGAAGGAAGGACTGTGTCTAAGGACTTGGACTGTGGCATAACTGAAAATTAGGACAGGGCGGGTTGTGTCAAGAGGCACATTATTTGAAGTAAAGATGCAACAGTGACAATGGTGTAGAGAGATAAAGCCAAGACTATGGCCTAGATGCCCAGTACTTGACTGACAGCTCTGTAATTTGATGACACTTACAGAGAGCTTGCGCAGGTACGTCATGGGGTGAAGGGAGACGAGAACCTGGTCTCACACATTACCAGTATCCCTCAGAAGAGGGGTGGTAATATGCAGGGTGACCTAGAAGGTGGTTGTTAAGCTCACCCAGCCACTGATGAATGTCAGCTTTCATAATGAATCTTTAGAACTTGTAGGGGGAGCTCATTGTGGGACTACCATGGTGATGCAGTAAATAACAAGCTCTCAGGATTATTGATTGTACCACTATCCTTCAAGAGATTCTGTCCTGAAAATTACTGTCACAAAGCAACTGCAGAACTGCCATTTAGGATAAAAAAATGAGGTAGTGTTCAAGTTATGGCCATTTCTTGAGTGTGACAGAAAATTTAATATCAGACTTAATGTTTTTATTGGATTATTTAGTGATATTTACCAATGCAGATTAATACAACTCCTCAGCATAAACCCAGAGATTAATTGACTTCTGAATTATTTAAAAGAATGTTTAGTGTAATTTAAAGTACTTTTAAAAATGCAGGTACCATGCATGGAGCAGTTTTGCAGTTTCTTAAGAGTACTGGTGCATTTGATTGTGCTGATTATGGGAAGTTTAAATGCAATATACAAACTAAAGTTTCTTAATGTATAAGAAGGGGAGAGGACATGATTGTACATTTCATCTACTTTAAAGTCTGTAATGTAGCAGGGCAGGACCATTCTCAAAAAGACATCATTTGAAAAGTCAGAGAAAGTGGGTGTTGGCTCATGGCTAATGTGGAAAAGCATTATACGTTGGAGGAAGTGGGGCTTGCATGTAGTATGCTGTCTACATAGAATGGTTGGGAGAGTTTAGAATTAGTTTGGGATGTTTTAAAGCCCCCTTTGAGATTGGTAGTTGGCAGAGAGTGTTAAGGCTGTGAACTGTAGATGTTAAGTTGTCAATCTCGCCTTCATTCTTGCTGGATGGGTTCGGAGCCGATTCTCGGCTCCGACTCGGCACTTGCTAAGCTCGAGAATCACTTTTACCAGCTCGAGGCAGCCCTATATCCCATGATGCAAGGCGGTAATTACCCAGATCTCGTTTGCCGCTTCGCTCATGAGGTCACCTTTTTTACCAGCTCCTGGTAAGTGAATTTTCATTGCTCTTTTCAAGAGATTTAACTACCCCACTTTTAAAAATGTATTCCCTTTTATAGCTAGAAGTTCCCCGATTCACTTAGACCCTATTCCCGTCAGTTTTCTCGATCCCTTATATATTTTTCTGTTAGTCAGGCCTTAGGCCTTCCCCTCCCAAACAATTTCCTGTCAGGATTTTTGTTAGGTGTGTCTGTGTTTTTGTTTTAATTAGTGTATTTAAGGACTGAGTGTGTTTGTGTCTTAACTCGGTCATGTCAAAAGACACTAGGGTCTCAGGTTTTAAGAAGTGTGACTCGTGCTGTCAGAAGATGTCTCTGACAGATGGTCACACTTCTTGTATTTACTGCCTGGGACCCCTACACCTGCAGGACTCCTGTGCTATTTGTCATTCTTTCAGCCAGAGGGTCCTGCAGGAACGTAGAAACAAGTTGAACCTGAGGGGTCTTCTCAAGCCTGAGAGCTCCCCGGCTAAGGTCGGTTCCGGGAAGCCCTCTAAGCCATCCAAGACCCAGACTTCGGTGTCCAAGTCTGTGGCCTTGGTTCCGACTTCTCCAGAGTCGACATCGGCTCCGTCCGGAGCCGATCCTTCCTTCTTAGAAGGTTCAGTACCGGCGCCGATCGACACCGATACTCTGGCTTCGGCACCTGTATCGGCTCTGGCTGGAGCCGATACTCTAGCTTCGAAGCATGTTTAGGCTCCGGCTGGAGCCGAAACATCTCCATCTCAGCTCGGAGCCGACAAGCTGTCTGTTCCAACTGGATCCGAAGGTTTGTCGGCTCCGATGGCTCCGTCGAGGAAGAGGTCTAGATCTCCTTCATTGGAGTCTATCCACTCGGCTCCGGCCTCCCCCTTACTTTCGGAGCGGAGCCATCGGAGCCGATCATCAAGGTCTTCCAGGCTCTCAGACCATGACTTGGAGAGAGTGGTGAGCAGACTACTAAAATCACAGGCACTGGCCCAGATACTCCATAGCCTGTCTCAGCAGATGACCGCTATTCCACACCCTCCTGAAATTCCTCCTTCGACTCTCCTACAGTGTTCGGAGCCGGAGTTTATTGGTACCGTGACTGTTGCTGCTTCGGAGTCGATACCACACCTTTCGGCTCCCTCGTCTTTGACTCCTATCTCCTCCTTGAGACCGTCCTTGGAGGGATCCGGTCGTCGGGCATCCCTGGTTGGTTCCGAGGGGGCGAGTGGCATCGGACCCTTGTCCGGCCCCATTCTCCCTCTCGGAGCTTCGGCCTTGGTGAGCTCGGCTCCGACATCTGCTTCGGAGCCTTCCCTTTCGGTGGGGCCGGGGATCCCTGTTTCTACAGAGCGGGGTCTCTCGGTACTCCCTGGGAGGGGAGCCTTCGAGGTGATGAGGAGTGTGCTAGCCCCCGAGCTTAGTCAACAGTCGGTTCCTTTAGCTCCTCCCTCTACGGTGCCTGTAGATGTCTCTTCCCACTCTCTTGCTCCCGGACCCAGAGATCCATCACCCCAGGTTTCCCCATTGGGAAGAACTTCCTCTTCCGAGGTTTCTCCTGATCCTTCAGGTGGACCCCCACGTAAGAGGACCTGCAAGAGGAAGCACTTAGACTCCCCTGAGTCTACGACATCAGATACCGACTTAGATGAGTCGGAGGGGTCCCCAAGATCCCCCTCTGAGGATGTCTCCTTTTCAGACATCCTAGAACTCCTTAAACAGAGGGGAAACTGGCCCTCCATTAATCCCTCCGAGGATGAGTCGGTATACCTGGAGGCTTTTGGATCTCGACCCTCCACCTCCTGGGTGTCTCCGCCTTTCGACCCCCTCATGGAGGTGATAGCTCGAAAGGCGTGGGCATCTCCTGATTCTGTGGAACCAGTCCCCAGGAGGCCTTCTAAATTTATTACGGCCCCCACTGAGAAACAGTTTCTTACGAAAGGTGTTCCGGTTGATGCCATGGTGGTGGCAGCCGCCACTAAAAAGGAACTTGCAGATCCTTCCGTACCAGTCCATCCTCCTAACAAGGAGTCTAGGACCATGGACAGGTATGGTAAGCGGATGTTTTCCTCAGCGACCTTTGCTATGCGTTCGCTGAATTACTTGTGTCACTTCACCCGACTTCAAAGAGAAATCCTCAAAGAATTGGGTGAGGTAGTACAGGATCCGTCAGCTGCTGGGGCTCAAGAGAAGATTGCCTCTCAGCTTGGAATCCTAAATTCCATAACTAACTCCTCCATGCGGCTCATTTCTTATGCAGCCGATGGGGCGAGTAGAGCCGCAGGCACAGGAGTGGCTCTTAGACGTCAGTCCTGGATGCGGCTTTGCAATTTCGCAGACCCCTTTAAGGCGTCCTTCACAAATTCTCCCTTTGATGGCACTACTTTGTTTGGGCCTCAGGTGAAGGACACATTGACCAGGTGCGAGCAAGACGGCAAGACTCTTTCTGCCGTAGGAGTCCGTTTCTCCACCCCTTCTAGACCTTATCTCAAAGGTCAGAAGGGAGGGAAAATGTGGTTCCGAAAATCTCAGGGAGTCACGCCTGACGCACGTGGTCAGTTTACCCCCAGAGGCAGTGGGGGTAATAACAATAGACGCCGCCCTAGGGGCAGAGGAGGTCTGCAGAACCAGGGCAGCAGAGAGCCCCTCTCTGACAAGCCCTTCCAGCATCCCTGAGGTGTTGCCTGACTGCCCACCCTTGGAGGCAGTCGGGGGGAGATTATCGCTGTACCCAGAAGCCTGGCTTTCTCTCTCTCAAGACAGATGGGTACAGTCGATCATATCCGAGGGTTACAAGATCCCCTTCGAGGAAAGCCCCTTCCCTCAAAAAGGTTCCCTTCCAGATGTTCCACCCGGTCTAAGGGAAATTGCGAAGCTAGAGGTATCAAAGCTTCTAAAAAAAAGGGCCATCCAGCCAGTTCCAACAGATCAATTAGAGTCCAGAATCTACTCAAGGTTCTTTTTGGTTCCCAAAAAGACGGGAGACTGGAGACCAATATTAAACCTCAGCAGGCTGAACAAGTCTGTCAAAAAGACAAGATTTCGGATGGTCACACTTCAATCTATTTTGCCCTTTCTGGGCAAAAACAACTGGATGTGCTCCATAGACCTTCAAGATGCGTACTATCACATAAAAATCCACAGACGCTCCAGAAGGTTTCTCTGCTTTCGGCTGGGGACCAGTCATTTTCAATTCAGAGCCCTGCCCTTCGGTCTCACTACAGCCCCCAGAGTGTTCACCAAATGCATGGCAGCGGTCACAGCTCACCTGAGACGTCTAGGATTCCAGGTGTTTCCGTATCGCGACGACTGGCTCCTCTCAGCCACCACCAGGCATCAACTTCTCCAAGCCAGAGATTATACTCTACGTCTCTGCGGTCAGTTAGGAATTTCGGTCAACTTCGAAAAGTCTTCCTTATCGCCCTGCCAATCTATTACCTTTATAGGCGCAGATCTAGACACTACTCGGATGTCAGCAAACCTAACAAGTCAAAGAATCCTAGATATCCAAAACCACGTTCGGATCATCCTATACAGCAGAAGAGTACAAGCCAGGTTGGTCCTGAAAGTGTTGGGCCTCATGGCAGCTGCCATCACACTTCTTCCTCTAGCCCGTTTTTACATGCGTCTCCTACAGTGGATGTTGTTCACCCAATGGTCCTTCCAGCAGCTTCCCATGTGTCACAAGATCCTGGTGACACAGACCTGCAAGAGCCATCTATCCTGGTGGACTTCTTCTCCCCTAGTCCATCAGGGCAGACCATTTGTCCCCCCGGCCCCGGTAGCCACGGTCACTTCAGATGCCTCCCTGATCGGGTGGGGGGGGCATTATCAGGGCAGGATGGTTCATGGCAACCGTTCGAATACCACCTGCACATAAATGTCCTAGAGATGAGAGCAGTGCTTTTAACGTTGCAAGCCCTCAACGACTTTCTTCCCTTAGGAACTATTGCAGTTCACACGGACAACATGTCCGTGGTGTGGTACATCAACAAGCAGGGCGGAACCAAGTCCTATCCCTTGTGTCGGGAAGCTCTCAGACTTTGGCAATGGGCGATCTCCTCTCATCGGTTTCTGGTAGCAACGCATATCCCTGGGAAAACCAACATAATAGTGGACAGATTGAGCAGAGCTATACTCATGCCTCACGAGTGGTCTCTCAATCCATAGTGGAGGAGATTTTTCAGAAGTGGGGCCGCCCATGCTGCGACCTTTTTGCTACACCCCAAAACAGCAAATGCCCAGACTTCTTCTCTCTCTTTCCACTTCCGGGCCATCCCCCCAGAGACGCTCTTACCCAAGATTGGCCCCGGGGACTTCTTTATGCCTTTCCCCCCTTTCCATTGATACCACAAGTTCTCCAGAAAGCTACCGTCTTGAGAGCCAAAATGATTCTCATTGCCCCTTACTGGCCTCGACAAATTTGGTTCCCGTTTCTTCATCGCCATCTCATGGTGCAGCCTTGGCATCTGGATCCAGTTCCAGATCTTCTGACCCACCAGTCGGGTCAACTGCACCGATCAATTCGTTCCCTCAACCTCACTGCTTGGTTGCTCCACTTCCTTCCTTAGCCAGGCTTCCTATGATCTCTAACCCCGTTAGAGATATCATAGTAGCTTCTCTAAAGTCCTCTACCAGGAGGATTTACTCTAGCAAATGGAAACGTTTCTCCTTTTGGGCAAAGTCTAAGAACATAGACCTTTTTACTGCCCCTATTTAGTCATTCTTGGACTTTCTAGCTGAAATTTTTCACTCCGGTTCTTCTTCTTCCACAGTTAAAGTCCAGTTGGCAGCAATCTCTAATTTCCATGTTGGATTTGCAGACCAGAATATTATGTCTCACAAACTTTGTAAAGCTTTTCTCAGAGGGGTGTTCCTACTTAAACCCCCTGTTAGAGATCCTCCACCACAGTGGGACTTAAATTTAGTGCTGGCATCCTTGATTCTTCCCCCTTTCGAACCGGCTGCTACATGCTCATTAAAATTTCTTTCTTGGAAGACACTCTTTCTAGTTGCTATCACTTCGGCTAGGAGAGTGTCGGAACTACATGCTCTCTGTGTTCGTCCCCCTTACTTGGTCTTCCACAAGGATAGAGTATCCTTAAGAACCAATCCATCCTTTTTGCCCAAGGTTGCTTCTAAAACAAATTTAAATCAATCCATTGACCTTCCTGTATTTTTTCCCAATTATTCTAACAGGGCAGAACAAAGATTGCATTGCCTAGATGTTCATCGCCAACTCAGATATTATTTGGACAGAACAAAGCAACTTAGGAAATCTGATCAGCTTTTTCTTTCTTATGCTGAAAATAGGAAAGGTCTTCCTGTTTCTAAGGTAACCTTATCCAGATGGCTATCTTCCACCATTTCTGACATTTATCAGCTTAGGGGCAAACAACTGATCTCAAAACCTAAAGCACATTCTACTAGAGGTCTAGCCACATCTACAGCTTTTCAGGTTAGACTACCCTTGGATACTATTTGTGCAGCAGCCACTTGGGCCACTCCTCATACCTTCGTTTCTCATTACAAATTGGATTTGGCCTCCAGGAACAGGGCAAGTTTTGGTTCCACAGTTCTCAAGAGTCTGTTCCATTGAGCCTCCCAGGATAGGGGTGCTAGGGACGCGGTCCCATCCAGCAAGAATGAAGGCGAGATTGACAACTTAACATTTAGAAGATATGTAACTACCATAACGTTCCATGTTAGTTGTCTTCTCTCGCCTTCTTTCTTGCGTCCCTCCCTCCTGTCCCCCTAGCCTGGACAGACCTTGATTTTTCCCTTTTTCTCTGGGAGATTGTTCTCCCTTGGACACCAGTTAGCTTTGGATCTCTGTTACCTGATTCCCCTTACAGTCTTCTCAGGTTAGTTCTTCTTCTCCTTGTGGGAAGATTGCGGGCAGTTTTTCCTCTAGATACCAAACGAGATCTGGGTAATTACCGCCTTGCATCATGGGATATAGGGCTGCCTTGAGCTGGTAAAAGTGATTCTCGAGCTTAGCAAGTGCCGAGTCGGAGGTGAGGATCGGCTCCGAACCCATCCAGCAAGAAAGAAGGCGAGAGAAGACAACTAACATGGAACGTTATGGTAGGTACATAACTTCTAATTTGGTGGTACAAGGTTTGATTCTCTCAGTCCTCATTTGTTTGCTGCATGACCTTGAGCAAGTCACTTATCCAGCCATTGCTCTTGGGTTGCCCTTGAAAAGGGACTCTGAAAAGTGAGCATACCTGGTTAACAAATGGGTATTATCATTATTATTATTATAATTAATATTATTATTAATTAGAATGAGTTATTGCTGGATGGGGTAGCTTACCCAGTATGTTGAGATACAAGTGAACTAGGTTGGTCATGTAGTCTGTATCTGCCCTTAGATTCTTTGTACTTTGTGTTGCATTTTCATCCATCCTTTTAACGATTAAGTGCTGAGCTTGCAGATAGAAATGGGTAAATCTGTGACAGTAAAGCTATAAAAAAGCCTGCCTGAGCATATTTTAGAGGGAAGACCACCCCTCAGCTGAGAATGTCAGCCTCTTCTTGTTGCTGTGATTTCATTTTGAAGACAGGCCGTTTTTTTGTACATTCTAGATCGACAGTTCCAAGCGACACTTTTTTTATTCATTCAATCAGGCTTTTATGTGAATGTCATCCCCGGCTAGTAATTTCTTTTGGACTTTTTTTTTTGTTTCATTCTAGAAATGTTGCCAATTACTTTTAATAAAGTAAACCAAATATGTAATTAATTTATACTTTTGAGTTAAATAAACACAATGTAGACTGTAAAGAAGAAACCAAACTCTGAAATAGAATGAATAGACTCCACTTGCAGTGTTGGACCTTGAAACACCCCTGGGCGTGCTTTATATTTACATAGTAACACACACACACACACACACACACACACACACACACACATACACAATGAATAGAGTCCACCTACAGTGTCGGACCTTGGAACATCCCTGGGTGTGCTTTATTTACACAGTAACACACACAATGATTGACATTATTACTTATTTTTTTACTTGTGCTGTGTCTTCTTTGGAGTCAGAATTCCACACTGCAGATTGTGTATATGAAACAGTTCATAAATGCTCTACCATCTTTTTCAGCAGAACATTCCAGAGCTAACGTACTATTTCTGTGTCATAATGCTACAAGACTGTATTTTTAATTGCCACATTGCAGATGCACACCCTCACATGCACGCAGACTTGCACACATAGTATAACAATGTCACAGTTCTATACCAAGCTTGTGTACTGTTAATCTATCTGACAATAATTGCTTTTTGTTCTTTGGTAATGTGCTATACAAGATGAAGCATGACTAGTAACGTTCTCCTTGTAACATCCTTTCATCTGGCAACTATCAATATAACAAACTTGGATTGTTGTCGGTGTGCTTACTTTTGCTACCATATCTGCAGATCTCTTTTATTAATGTTTGTTGGACATGTATTATCTTTTTGTTGAGTAAATGATGCAGTCTTTTAAATAATTATACATTGTCACATACACCGGTTATGCCTAGCTACATCTTTTTGTATGTGTAGCTTTATGTGTCTCAGAAACATAATTTATCATGTCTTTCTTGCTCCTAGTAAAATGTGTAATCTCATCTAAATAAATGGTGAATCATTATTCAGTTAGCTAGTTCTTTTCAGAAATACAGTACCCTTCATTATATTTGTACTTTCTGAAAAAGAATGAACCAGTTGCTCAGTGACTTTATTCATAAGTACTGTGTTTGCGTCTCTGAATATGCTCTGTTTGACCTTAGCCTATACTTTTTAGGTTGTTCTCCATAAATTAATACAGTACTCTAGGTATGTGTTGCAAATGTGTCCCCTACGCAGAGGTAGGGAATATGTGCAGTACTTACTAATACTTACTTGATGTTACTTGACAGCATGCATCCTTGCTGAAGGATAAATTCTTACACAGTTTACGTACATTTCTGTATTCTTCGTTAAAAATATATGGAGAGACTGTAGTCCACATGGTTGCTTTCTGCAGTCTTGTCCTGATACAGTGAAGTTTTCATTATGCATAGATGCTTCCCTTTCTTTTGAAACAGGTCCACAGCATTGCTTCGAAGTCTGTCTGTGTTCTGAGACTTTATCAACTCATCACAGACACCAGTTCATTCTTTTTCACAGAGTTTGGCTTCTTCTTTGCACTCTGATTAAAAAGGTTTTGACTAACAAGCTGTGATAGAAGGTCAAATCAGTCACATTTGAATTTACAAGTCTGTATTCATTTTTCAAGCTGCTAAGTTGCAGGTAAGCATTTTAAAGCACATGTTTAGGTGAATAATGTACTTTAGGTTTATATATTCATATTTGCCTCATGACAGACATGAGAAATTGTGTGTTGCTTGAGCTGTTTCAGGAGTTGGAAAAAATGTAATTATTATAAAGTCGGCCGTGTTACTAGAGTTGCTTAATAAAAGTTATGTTTCATCTGTCAAAATTTGACCTAGAAGAAAAATAACGGTGTAGTCTGAAAACATACCTAGTATTTATGTTTACACGTGCTGTAAATATGGGTCCTGGGAAATAAGACTGATTGTAATCTGTTGAAGACAGAATAATGAATTGTATTTAGAAGGTTTTTTTTTCTTTAGTCTGCAGCACGCCACCGGTAAATATGAAGGTGCAACCCATGAACAGAACTGCTCTGCTCGTAACGTGGAATAAACCAGAAATCATCTACCATCCTCCCGTCTTCAGCTATGTGGTTTCTTACAGCTGGACTAAAAACGAAGGAGAGAATGAACTGTCATTCATCAAGGACAGTAATCAGGATTTGGTAAGGGCAACAAATTGCTTTAAAATCTTCTGTAGTTATTTATTTATTTACTAACTACAAGAACAGACCTTGTCTTCTGCCAAGGAGAGGCAATATGTTGTGTTGATACCCTTATCTCAGAGGTTTTGTGAATCTGAGAGAGACAATAAGTAGTGTCACAGGGCAAATGGCAGAGTGCACCATTATTTACATATATAAATGTGTGTGTGTGTGTGTGTGTGTCTGCGTGTGTGCGTCTGTGTCTGTGTGTGTGTGTGTTACCTAATGTTTAGGTCCTGGCTTCCTCCTGTGAGTGTCAAGCATTGCCCTTACTGCTGTTGTATGAGTGGATTCTTCCCTTTCGGGGTGAACACAATGTCACATTCATTACCAGGACAACAACTGGGCTAGCTGGCAGTAGGAGCCATCATTTGTGCAGTGGGGGATTAGGGTATTCTAGTAAGCAATAGCCTCTCCTGCACATGCCAAATTACACCCAAGGGGTTGCCATGGAATGACCCTTCACAGTGTATATCAACACCTTCATATGCGATGTAATGAGTCACCCTTGCCATCCTTGTAGGCCACAGTCCCACATGAGAACTGGTCTCCAGTGGGACTTTAATAACAAAGAGTTAGACAAACTGTCCTTGCCCTCTCCGTGAGATGAGTTGAGCAGGCTAAACCTTGTTATACCTCTTCTCTGCCACTCCAACTCCTCCAGGTGTCTTGGTTCTAGTTGAAGTCTGTTGCCTGGGGCTTAGCCAGGGTGTTGGCCTTATTACACCTGCATAGCTGTCTGATGTGTACCTTTGTGTTACTTTATTACATATAAAATTCAGTTCTACTTGAACAGCTCAACGCTGCTTAAGATGAAATACCCATTGTCACAAACAGATTCCCTAGGCATGGTGACATAGCAGTGACACATTTCCTCAGTGATATTCATATCATGAAGGGGTGAATAGTATTTCTTTAGAAGAGCAAGCCCCCTGCTACAACCTCCATCCATTTAGTGTAAATCAGAGGTCACTCCACCTTTTGGAGAGGAGGTGTTCAGCAGTACGATACAAGACAAGCTTCCCAAGGCAGAGAGACTTCAGAATTTGAATATAAGTAAATGTAGAGTGTGATATTAAACCCTGACATGGGAAAGGCAGGATAAGATCACCTACTTCATGGGTGGTAGCTCTGTACTGTTATTTGGTAAAATGTTTTTGAGAATCAGAATTTATTCCATACCTGTATCAAGCAGATAATGTGGATTCTAAAAAGGTGTAATCATGTTTATAAATAATGAAATGAAAAAGTTAAGAGCTATTAATTAGAAATGTTATCATTTAAATAGATTGCATTCTCTACGTCAGTAATATACACACTACTGATATTCTTTTCTTTTTGGCCTTCATTAAATTTGGTAAACTTCTGGAGATCCATACTGCCTGAGCAGCAAGCTATGTTAAGTGCTAAGGACATGAATGCTGTAGTACATCTTCATTGCATGCTGGTGTTTTTTGAGGGCTACTGTCTTAGCAGCCAAGTTGCCTCATTGGAGTAGTTGTGAGAGTTTTGTTCATCCTCAGACTGCACTACATGTTACTCTTGCCTGAAGTTCAGTTGCATAAAATTGTTGACGTTCATCACAAGGATTGTTGAATGACATTCATAACTTGAATTGGGGTTGAAAGCAGTCATCTGGCTATGTCTTGAAAGGGGTCCGATACCCTCAGGAAGCTCAAGGTTTTTGCTAATGCCAAAGCCATAAACAGGAAGCCTGGTTATAAAGGTAGGTAAGACCTGTAGCAGTATTCAAGTGTTTTTTCCTACTGAAATGAACAGTCTCCTTTCTTGCTTCAGCAGTATGTCAGTTGGCAGATCTAAAGCAAAATAAGCACAGTTTTGTCTTTTGTCAGAAACTTGTGATCTGAAGTAGGAATGTTCATTTGTCTGCAACCTGTGGGTTATGGATCCGATATCGGATCCGAGCCGGCAACTTGTTTCAAGCTAATGGATCCGAGCTCCTAGCCCCTCCCTTCACCCATAATCCCCTGCTAACCCCTCCATGACCTCAGATCTAGTT
The DNA here is from genome assembly GCF_019279795.1 of Protopterus annectens. Classification (NCBI taxonomy): domain Eukaryota; kingdom Metazoa; phylum Chordata; order Ceratodontiformes; family Protopteridae; genus Protopterus; species Protopterus annectens. The sequence goes on from NC_056739.1 coordinate 928,604,443, forward strand.
TGCCACGCTTGTGATGGCAGGATCCTTTTTCTTGAGCTCCAGATAAGTGACAAAAAAATTTAACTTTTTCTTCAGAAAAATACTTTTTTGTTTAAATTAACTTTTATTAAGTGTGTCTGAGTTAGGTTCCCTATTTTTTGTTTATTTTATACCCTCCCTTCGCTGGTCGCTAGTGTGTGAGTGTTTGTGGTGTGCTTTTGGGGCCTGTGTGTGTGTGTAGTTGTTTTTCTTTTCTTTGCTAAAAAAAAAAAAAAGGGAATGGCTGAGGCCCCAAAAGCCATATTTTCGAAATGTACCGAGTGTGGCCATAAGCTCTCCCCGGCTGATGGCCACACTCAGTGCGTTCGGTGCCTTGGGGTTGAACACCTCACCTCGGGCTGTACTATCTGTGCAGCGTTCAACCCCAGGGCACTGAAAGAGCGGAGGTCGAAGCTGGTCCTGGTGGGACTTCTACCCCCGGATTAAACGGCCTCCGCTTCCTCTACCACTCCTGTGGCTCCATCACAGCCTGTGATGGTTGCCACTCCTGCCCCCCTGCCTCCGACTGGGACTCAAACTCCCGCCAAAGTGTCGGAGGACAGGGAGGCCAGGAGGGAGAAACGGAGGGAGAAGCACCAAAAGCGGCGGGCCGAGACCTCCATTTCGGCCCCGCCAGCTAAGCGGGCTTCTCCCTCCATTGCTTCTAGGTCTCCTCCTCCTCGGCTCCGATCCCCTTCTTTCTCCCCAGGGCCGAGGAGGAGGAGACCCGATCTCCGTCGAGGTCATCGAGGCGGCACTCCAGGCCTGCCTCGATGGCCTCTTCGAGATCCACATTTAGTTTATCTGATGCAGACTTGGACCGGATGATGCGAAGGTTCATCCAGGCCCAGCTGCAGATGGGAGTGCTCTTGCCTCCCCCCCCTCAGGGGGGGAGCTTGACACCTTTTTTCCACCCAATTGCTCCTTCTCCGACCCGCTACCCGGGTTCGGAGCGCTCGGAGCCGAGCAGCCTTGGAGCCGGGGGTGGGTCGGCGCCGACAGTACTGTGTACTTCGGATCTGACCCTACCCTCGAGTCTGTCGGATCCGACCTCTCGGAGCCGTGGTCCGAGCTTCGGATCTGGGGGATTCAGTGTGCCTTCGGCCCCGTCCAGGTCGGAGCACACTGGTCCCTCGGATCTGACGGTCTCGGTGCCGGCTCCGATCCCTTCATCGGATCCGAGTGGGAGCCGACTTTCGGATCCATTGGAGAGTGGCTCTCCCTCGGCATTCGATGTTGTGGAGAGGGCTCTGTTGAGAGCATCCGGACCCCCGGCCCTTGCATCGACTCCTCTCTGCACTCCCTCTCTGCTGGGCCAGGCTTCCATCACCCGGCCAAAGGGACAGCCTGCTTCGATGTCACAGATAGTTCCATTGGAACAAGATGTCGCTGGCGAGGGCTCCTCGGACAGTCCCCCCGAGGAAGCTCCCCGCAAGCATAAGTGCAAAAGGAGGCACATGGACTCCCCTGAGTCCTTAACCGAAGACACGGACTTGGAGGAAGGGGAAGGCTCCCCAAGATCACCCCTTGAGGATGTCTCCTTTGGAGACATCATTTAGATGCTAAGAATCAGAGGTGGGTGGTCTGCCCCCAAGTCTTCATCTGACGAGTCCGTGTTTCTGGAGGCATTCGAGGCAGGCCCGTCTACCTCCTGGGTGTCCCCTCCAGACGATTCCCTGGTGGACCTTATTACCACCAGGGCATGGAAGGATCCGGACACCGTGGAGCCAATACCCAAACGGCCGGATAGGATTCTTAGCCCCCCCTCTGACCGGTCTCATTGGAGTAAGGGCCCCCCTGTAGATGCCATGTTGACGGCAGCCACAAAGAGGGAATTAGCTCAGGAGAGTCCCTCAGTCCATCCACCGAGCAAAGAGTCTCGTTTGATGGATCGCTTAGGGAAGCGAGTCTTTAGTTCAGCGACCTTCTCTGTAAGGTCTCTGAACTATATGGCACATGTCATCAGGATGCAGCGGGATCTTATCAAAGAATACGCTGCATCCCCCCCTGAGTCCATGTCGGAGGAGGATAAACATTTATACTCCACCCGAATGGCCACTCTAAGATCTATTTCTAACACCTCTATGCGGCTATTGTCCCACGCCACAGAGGGAGCCGCTAGGGCCAGCGGAGCAGGCCTAGTCATGAGACGTCAGGCCTGGCTCCATCATTGCGACTTTACGGAGCCCTTTAAAGCGTCCTTCGCGAACGCCCCCTTCGACGGTTCTGCCCTTTTTGGCAAAACAGTTCGCGAAATGCTTGTCCAGAGCGAGAAGGATGGGAAGACGTTGTCTGCCGTCGGAGTCCGCTTCTCTGATCCCCAGCGGTCCTTTTCAAGGAACCAAAAGGGTCAGAAGAAGATGTGGTTCCGAAAATCACAACAAATCCCAACCAGCTCCGGACAACCAGTCCTACCGTGGCAGAGGTGGACAGGGAGGATGTCGCCCTAGGGGCAGAGGGGTTCCGAGAAATTTTGGGTCCAGAGAACCTTTCTCTGAACGGCCCGCGCAGCAACCCTGAGGGGTTGCCCGACTGCTCCACTCTGGAGGCAGTCTGGGGGCATTTTTCGAAGCATCTAGCGGCATGGGAGTCCATCACAACAGACCGCTGGGTGCTTCGCATCATATCCAGAGGGTACAAGATACCAATTCTCCATGTCCCCCAATCCAAGAACCTCCCCGATGTACCACCCGATCACAGGGAGGCCGCAGCCACAGAAATACAGCAGCTGCTAAGAAAAAGAGCCATCCAGCCCGTCCCCCAAGACCAGCTCAGATTAGGGTTCTACTCCAGGTTCTTTTTGGTGCCAAAAAAGACGGGGGATCTGAGACCCATCCTAGACCTTTCCCGCTTGAACCTGTCAGTAACCAGGAAAAATTCGAATGGTCACTCTTCAATCTATCCTCCCCCTTCTGATGGAGAACGATTGGATGTGCTCTATAGACCTCAAGGATGCGTATTACCACATCTTAATAGACAAACGATCCAGGAGGTTCCTTCGCTTCCGGCTGGGAGCCAGTCACTACCAGTTCAGGGTCCTTCCCTTTGGCCTCACCACAGTCCCCCCGGTGTTCACCAAAGTGTTAGCAGTGCTTGCGGCCCACCTGAGACTCCAGGGAATTCAGGTCTTCCGTACCTGGACGACTGGCTCCTGACCGCACCAACAAGGCATCTACTTTGCACAGCCAGAGACTTCTTTCTCCATCTAGCCCCACAACTAGGCATTACTATCAATGTCGGCAAATCCCTACTGGCTCCAACACAGATCATAGAATTTATAGGTGCCAGAATAAACACCAGAGATTTGCGAGCCTTCCTAACTACGGAGAGAATCAGAAATCTTCAACTCCATGTGCGGGCTATCCTTCTTTCAGAGGCTTCACCAGCAGAATTGATCCTGAGGGCACTAGGCTCTATGGCAGCAGCGATTACACTCCTCCCATGCGCCCGCTTGAACATGCGAGTCCTACAATGGACTCTGTTAGTGCAATGGTCCTTCCTATCACTCCCTCTCCACCATCCCATTGCTATCAGCAAGGCTTGCAGAAGGGCGTTACTATGGTGGCTCCAAGCATCAAACTTCCACACGGGCCGACCCTTCTGCACCTCTCCCCCCATCGCCACGGTGACCACGGACGCTTCCCGCCTCGGGTGGGGGGGGCATTACTCAGGCAGGACAGTCCAAGGCACGTGGAACGATACAGAGACCTCCCTGCATATCAACGTTCTGGAGATGAGAGTGGTGCTGTTAGCGTTGCAAGCACTTCAGAGCTTCCTTCCCGCAGGAACGATTGCAATTCACTCAGACAACATGTCAGTGGTCTGGTATATCAACAAACAGGGGGGAACCAGATCTTATCCTCTTTGCCGTGAAGCCATGAGAGTGTGGGAATGGGCGATCTCCACCAACCGCTTTCTGATTGCAACGCACATTCCGGGGAGGACCAACATCCTAGCAGACAAGCTCAGCTGCACCCTTCTTACCCCCTACGAGTGGTCTCTCAATCCTCTAGTAGCGAAGCAGATATTCGCAACATGGGGGCAACCCTGCTGCGATCTTTTTGCATCTCCATCAAACGCCAAATGCGACAATTTCTTCGCTCTAATCCCCCACCAGGGAATCTCCAAGAGACGCTCTGGTGCATGCTTGGCCACCCGGTCTACTCTATGCCTATCCTCCTCTTCCAATGATGTTACAACTGTTACAGAAAGCCTCGCGATTGGGGAGCAAAATGATTCTCATTGCCCCATTCTGGCCTCGACAAATTTGGTTCCCTTACCTGTGGTCTCACCTTGTGAATCACCCTTGGATTCTAGATCCCATCCCGGATCTCATCTCCCATCCATTGGACTTGCCAACTCCAAACCTGGACAATCTGAAACTGACAGCTTGGTTGCTCCAGTTCCACTCCTAGTTAGGACTCGGTATCTCTTCACAAGTCAAAGCCATCCTCGTGGCAGCACATAAGCCCTCCACCAGGAAGGTATATCACAGCAAATGGAAACGTTTTTCCATCTGGGCGGAGCGCCGAGAGCTAGATCCCTTTACGGCCCCTCTCACATCCATTTTAGATTTCCTAACTGAACTCTTTCAAGAAGGTGCTAGTTGTTCAACTGTCAAAGTGCAATTGGCAGCCATTTCTCATTATCATGTGGGACATGATACAGGACCCTTGATGTCAGCCAAATTGTGTAAAACCTTTCTCAAGGGTACCTTTTTACTTAGACCTCCTGTAAAAGAAGCCGTACCCCCATGGGATCTTACTTTAGTTCTTCAAGCCTTGACTGCTCCACCCTTTGAACCCGCTGCTACAGTGGACCTCAAATTCTTGTCATGGAAAACAGCATTCCTTGTAGCCATTACTTCTGTGAAAAGAGTGTCGGAACTTCAGGCTCTTTCCGTAAAACCTCCCTATCTGATCTTTCATCCTGATAGAGTGTACCTCAGGATCAATCCCTCCTTTCTTCGCAAGATAGCATCAGAAACCAACATAAACCAATCCATCAATTTACCGGTTTTCTTCCCTAAATATCAAAATAAGGGTGAATACAAGCTGCACTCATTGGATGTTCATAGGCAGCTTCGTTTTTATACCCATAGGACGGCTGGCCATAGACAATCCGACCAGCTGTTCGTTTCCTTTGCCAAATTTAATTTGGGGAAAGCTATCTCTAAAGTATCTTTATCTCGCTGGATTTCCCAAAATATCCTGCTAGCTTATCAAGCCTCGGGTAGGCCCGCACCAGAAGGAGTTCGTGCTCATTCCACTCGCTCCATTTCTACTTCTGCGGCTTTCAAGTCTAGAGTTCCCTTGGATGGTATTTGTTCTGCAGCCACTTGGGCTTCATCTCATACCTTTATCAACCACTACAAGCTAGACCTGCTTTCTAGAGGGAGAGCATCCTTTGGCTCTGGTGCTCGTAATATCCTTCCATGATGTCCACCCAGGGTGCAGGTAGCTGGGGACTCTGTCCCACAGGTTGCAGACAAATGAACATTCCTACTTCAGATTTAGAAGTTATGTACTCACCATAACGTTCCATCTGAGTAGGTAGTTCATTTGTCTGCAAACATCCCCCCCTCCTTCCCCCTGACCTTCTTGGATCTATTAGTATTTTTTTTTAGATATCCTTTGTCGGATATATATGGAGAGGCAAACTCGATCTGAGGTCATGGAGGGGTTAGCAGGGGATTATGGGTGAAGGGAGGGGCTAGGAGCTCGGATCCATTAGCTTGAAACAAGTTGCCGGCTCAGATCCAATATCGGATCCGTAACCCACAGGTTGCAGACAAATGAACTACCTACTCAGATGGAACGTTATGGTGAGTACATAACTTCTAATTTTTTTCATGATGGTTATATTCTTTATTTTTTCCCTTGTCTAACATCAGTTCAGGGAAATAAAAAAAAATCTCTTGTGGGCGGCTTACCCCTCAAGATCATCACTTGTCCTTCTATTTATTTATTTATTTTTAGGAGCTTCGTGATGCAGTGGCACACAAGCATTGTGTCGTGATGCAGTGGTGCATGAGCATTGGACTACAGAAGACATCCTCCCTGGTGAGGTCAGGGACTTGGTGCTAAAAGTAGCTAGGAACTGGTTTAAATGCAATAATAAATAATAGAATAGCTTGATTAGCTACTTGTAAGTCTGGAGGGATTTTGGACTAGGGTGGTGATTGCTAAGTAAGGAGCTTCCTGTGCCAAATTAGCAAACAAAGGACATGTGATGGTCCTTTACTGATTCATTAAATAATTACTCAAGCTGTATCTTGATGTAAAGTAAGTCTGCCTTTAGAGCTGTTTCTTTTTCTTTCAGTTTGGTTCATTATTCCTTCTTTTGCCTTTCCTATTCTCGGCTTAATTTTACATAGGTTGAGGTGTGACTTCTGAGAAGGGTTCATTGTGAAGGAACCTGTGGGTGATAATTAATACTGGCCATTCCTTAAATTTTGTTTTTATTTATTTATGGCTTGATAGTTAGAGTAGTGTACTGGTAATAAATGACTGACATTCAGACATTGCCTCATTGGAAGGCATAAATGTGAAGTGATAGCAACAAAGACAACAAGGTATTCATCGATTCATAGATTATTACTAGGCTAATGACCCAGGGGGCCTTTCTAAGCCTAGCCACGTTTTTCTGAAAGAATGACATCCTGTATTCAAATATCACATTGAGGGCCAGACATTTATAAGCTACCTCTGTCCGTAAGGGACATGGGTGCCAGGCTCAGTGTAAATTTCTTATTCCCCATTCACTGCCCTAGGGTGCGCTTAAATTGGGCAATAGAAAAGCTCAGCTTCACACGGATGGGAAGCCTGTTACATTAGAGAGGCAGTCTCCAGGATACACATCTGTCTCTCCAGCTTGTTCTGTTTAAGTCACAGACAAAACTCAAGTCCATGGACCTTGTATTTCTGGTACTGTTTGACTTAGGAATATGCAGGAGATTCATAAGTGTGAGGTTTGCAGATGCCTTGTAAGTCGGGAATGAAAAACACCTCAGCGATCTGTAGGAGACTTGAATAGAGGAGAACGGTCTTTAAGGCACTGTGCATAAGGCCATTTGTTACGCGTTGTATTCTTTTTGTAAGGAACCTATGAGGTGGCTGTAGTTGCTGCATATGCTTGGTCAGGTACATACGAAAAGGGGCCATTGTATTCTGACTGCTCTGAAAAAGGACTGAATATAGTGGGATAATAACCTCTTTGGACCTAGATGCCATGCCCTTACTTATAAATTGCACAACATAAAAAATTTCCTCACCACTGTGTCCAAGTGGTGGTCTAAGGTAAGGCTGCTGTTTAAGTGCATACCCAGATCCCTGACCACCATGTTGACTCTTAGTGGTGTATTATCAACATGGTAAATAGCCAGGATGGTTGCCTTCCCTAAGGGTACAATTATGCATTTCTTAGCATTGAGTTTAAGACCATGGCTTTGGCACCATTTGTTAGTCAGAGATGGACCTTCTTGAAGAATGCTAGTGTATGTAGGGGCACAGATGATGACCCCTAGCTTGCAATCATCTGTAAACTTAATCAGCCGTAAACCTTCAGCATTTGCTTCTACTTCAGAGAAATAGATGTCAAAAAGGAGTGAGCCCAGTACTGAGCCCTCAGGGACTCCGCTAGTGACTGACCTCTTGGTGGAGGTGGCTTCACCTGTTTTGACCTCCTGGGTCATATCAGTGAGCCAGTTGGCTAACCAGTGAGTGATAAAAGAGAGTTTATACCTTATTTAGTGAGCTTGTCTGTAATGCCTGAGTGGGGTATTGTATCAAAAGCCTTGGCCAGGTTGAGGTAAGCTGTGTGCACAGTCTTGCCCTCATCCATTGCTTTGGTGACTCTCTCAAAGAAGTCAACCAGACTTAATACGCGTGACCTTCTGTTAATAAAGCTGAACTGTGATGAGTCCAGTGTTTACAGGTTACCTATGGCCTCATTAATCATGTCCTTCATGATTCTTTCCATGGCCTTTGGAATGAGGCTGGCCAGACTTAAGGGCCTGTAGTTACCTGGATCGGTGGTTGGACTTTCTTTTTGTAGGGAAATGACTGTAGCCATCTTCCATTCCTTGGGCACAAAAAGTGACTGTTGGCTTCATTTGAAAAGTGATTCACAGGTTCGTAGGTGTGTACTAGGCTAATGGCACTGGGGCTTTTACAAGCCTAGCCATAAGATTACCCTGGCATCATGCCAACCGACTTTAGTTCCCAGTGCCTTTGTCAAGTAGAGCCACTGGAGTTATCCCCGGGGTGAATTTTCTATTTCCCATCCACTCATCAAGATTTCTCTTGAAGAGGGTCAGCGAGGTGCTGTGCTTGACATGTATGGGAAGTCTATTCCATAGCATGGGCAGTCTCTGGGTTATGAACCTGTCTCTCCAGTATGTTCTTTTGATTGTGGTAATGAGGTTGAGGTCTCTGGAGCATGTGGTGTGGAGGGATTTGGATTTCTTTAGATGTAAGTCAAGCAGAGATCGCCTCTAAGTAGGCAATATGAGACAGAGAATAGTTGGAGTTTGAGTCTGTCCATATAGGACAGGTGTTTAAGGCCTAGGATCCTGTTTGTGAGGTACTTTGCGGCCTCTCCAGTTGTTGCAGGTGTCTAGTGAGGTATATGCCAAATGGGACATTGTACTCTATGATTGGCCTAATGAGGGAAGAGTAGAGGGAAACCGTGACCTATTTCTTCCTGGATGCAAAAACCTTAGTAATGAGATGTGCCACATAGAAGGACTTTCTGACCACAGTGGCAATGTGTTGATCAAAAGAGAGGTTGCTGTCAACCTGTGTTCCCAGATCTCTTCTAAAACCTTCTGTGTTTAGTGGACTACCATCAGTGTGGTAATTCATGGGAACCAGGTTTTTCCCAAAGGGGATGACGACGCAACAAAATAAACAGCCCTTGCAGGTCTTGAATCCAGGACCCTATACACCATAGCAACAGCAATTTACCACTAAGCTATCTATTCAAATAGACAAGAGTGGTCATGTTTCATGCTATTTAGTCAGCATCCTAGGATATCATCAAGCCAAATCTATGCAGTGTTTTTTTTTTTGCTTTGGAAAGTGCATTGATGACCTGTCCCCTTGTAATGTTTGGGTGTGTTGTGGTATGTGGTATTTCCTTTGGACCTCTCAGCCAAAAGGTTGGCAATGGCCTCCTGTTCACTGTGGATGATACCATTTGCATCTCAGAGAAGGACTTGAAAACTTTTTAAAATTAATTTAGTTGTATATGTAATAGTATATGTTTACAATTGCAAACTTAAGTGTTCCTAGAAGGCCTTCAGGCCAGAACTCTGAGACATTGAGCTTATGAATGAGTAAGGATATAGGGTCTTAAATCTTTGCCAGTTTCAGTGCCCCTTTGTTATGACTGGCACAACTTCCATCATACTCCACAAGGCAGATAATTCTAGTGACCCTGAAAGCCTAAACTTCTTGCTAAAAGAGGTTACACAGTTGGACTGTAGAACAAGAATACTGTGTTTAAATAACTTAAAAGAAGTGTAACAAAGTCAGAGACTTACCTGCAACAGCGTTAACAGTTTCCTGAAATCAAGAGCCTTTGATAGTCTTAAAGTAGGTATTTCTTTCTTGACCGGAAGAACTTGGAACTAGGCAGTTGTGGGGTTGTGAGGGTAGGGCATTTTATCTAGGTGTTCAACCAAGTGGTTGAATGGGGCACTTAAGATATTAACACATTTCTGAGGGTTGGAGAAATGACTGATGTAATTAGCAGCTGAGAATTGCTTAATTAGAATCAGTTGTGAACTGAGAGTAGTGATGTTTTTTTCCTTTTAGAAGGGCTTAAGATGCTTTGCAGAAACAGCTGATTTCAGTGCCCAAATGTGCCTTTGTATTAATTTAAACTGCTGTGGGTTTTTGCTTGGTACTGCTTTTCTTTCACCTGAGATATAAAGGTAGGTGAAGATATTATCCTCCAAACTGCTTCTTGGTGTGTGCACGTGTGTGTGCTTGCAAGTGCCTTCTTGGTTATGCACCCTGTGATGGAATGACATCTTTTCCAGGATTAATTCTCTGCCTTATTCCCTTGCTTCTTAGCATGCCCACGTGGCTGCTGTCTGTTATATGTACTGTTCTGATTCTTAAGACCTCTTGAAGTAGCCACTCCGCTTCACCTCATGCCCATTTCTATTTCTACTCTTGTTTTTAGGTTCAGGTACAATGCGCCACTGAACCAATGAGAGGCCAGTGTTTTGGAATATATTAGTCAGTTATCTGATCATTAGAGCTGTTAACATTCATACCAGTACAGATTTGAATGTAAAGTGAAGTTGAAGGAGGGCTAGATGGTCCGTCATTGAATTAAACTGAAATAGTGTTTAAAGTGACGCGGGAGAGGGCTGCCCGATCAGTTATTATTAAGATCTGAAGTAGCTGAATTAGAAGTGCACTTACCAATGTCAGTCATGTTGTGTGCTTCTTTGAGCAGGCAATGCAGACCTAAAATAAGTATACACACAAATATACATGTGCCACTGTAATAATGAAGAGAACAGGTGCAAGTGTTTGTGGTTTGAAACCACATATGCATATTGATCATTTTACTGTGGTCCTTACCTTCTTATTTATTTTTATTTATTCATTTTTGGCCCCATCCTTGCTGACCATCTGACCATCATTTCTCACCCCAGTCAATCAATGGGCCATTTTTCCCTTGTCATCGGGGAGTAAGGGTCAGGTTGACTGGGTCTTCAAACAGCCAGCTACTACACGGCCCTAACCCTCTACTGTGCCAGTTTCTGCTGTTGGATATTGTGACCTGAACATCTCATCTCCTTGGTGATATGCCTGACTGGTGGCTGCACCCTGAAGGAACATGCAGTGGGACTCTACAAGGCCATGCCCAACATGTGCAGTCATGAGTGGCCTATTCAGAATTCTACCTTTCATACTATTTAATTTGAACTTGACTGGGTTTCCGGTTTCAGCCCTGGAAATATGGTAGTTTCACATTTCCTGGCATGCCCCCCAAGGGAAGCGAGCAAACACATTCTCCTTCATTCTCTTCGGTATGAGTGCCTGGGGCTTAATCAGGTCTTTATTCCACAGAGCCAACATCCTTGGTACAAAATTGATGATACACTGAAATAAGCAAAAACAAGAACAATCTGTTATGAACATTAAATAGAGAGAAGTTCATGATCTTAGCATTAGTAAAATACTGGCAAATGCAGTAAAAGTACTTGATAAATGCAAGTCAGCTACAGAGGATGCCCAGTGAGAGTGGAGAATAAATGGTTAACATGTTTAACATTCCTACATGTTTCTGATTTTATTCTGATTCTTACAAGATCCCTGACTTTTTTTTTTGCCTGCCATGGGTAGGCCATACAGGACCAACATGTATACATCTCTAGTGCTGATGGCACTATGGCAGGTATACTCTGGCATAGTATTAGAAAATAAAAAGTGAGGGAAACAAATAGTATTCAAGTCATCTAAGGCTTCTTAAAGAGTGGGTTTGCACTTTGGTACAAGCTAACACCGAATTGAATGGATGACCTGCAATGAGTATGGGTTATTTTGATAAACTTTACAGCTAAAACTTTGTGCGCCTGCATGAGATGTCATCAGATTAAGGGCAGATGAGTCTGAAATGGTGTTATTCTGTGTGGTATAGCTAGGAATGCTCTGTGTATGTAAACAACAAGCTTTTCATTCGCATCTTTCAGAAAGATGAAGGATTACATAGATAAGATGTCTGTAGTTGTGATAACAATTTATAACAGGTATCTGTTCAAAACCAGCATAAAGTTAGTTTTACTCGTCTGAAAATCTGTTTTTGTGGCAGAAGTAACAGCAGCTATTAAGTTTGGGTACTGCATGACTTAGTCCACCACCTTTTTTTTTTAAATCATATCAGGGGTTTCAATAATGATGTCTAAAAATGTAATAATATGGTTGTAGCAGTGTAATATGTTGAGGAAAAGTTAGTGGTGAAGTGAGGTAATGTCATTTGAAAAGCTGTGATGCTGGTGATAGCAGTCTGGGGTCTATTTCCCTGAGACAGTGACAGGTTTAACAGCACCTTTTATTTTTGTTTCTTGTAAAGAACTTCTAGTATCTTTGTAATCATTCACTTCTAGGACTAAGAGTAGTCTAAGCAAGTTGTCAGTCTGAATTCTTTTTAATTTACCAGCTGCTCACAAAGATCACCTACATCTGTCAGATTTCACTTTGTTGTCATTCCTGCCAATAAAAAAAACAAAAACAAAAAAAAAACAAGCTTTCTAGAGAAGATGTCTTTGTTTCCTTTCCTTGAGCGACAGAATTCTTAAATACCTATTAACTCTTCAGCTTGTACTGTACTTGAAAACTGGAAAAAGAAGAAAAAAAAAAGCTATCACGTGAAGTTGACACCATTTGCTTCTTGTTGAGACTGTCTGCTTATCACAAAAGGAGAGTAAAGGCTTTGATGGCTGAATGAGGGAGTGCATGAACCCTAAGTAGCAATATACCTTTATTGGCCTCCTAGGATTTTCCTGGTGCATCTTTGCAGGCAGATTGAGATTTCCACTCTCTGTCACTCTGCAGAAGCAGCGTGCTTGAGGGTAGAGGAGTTTAATATCCTGCTGCTTACTGTTGTCAAGATGATAAATGAACCTGCCCTCTTTAGCAACTTAACACAATCTGCTGAAGTACTACAAGTGCAAATCTTTCTGATCCAACTGACAAAAAAAAAACAAAAAACAAACAAAAAGAAATGTATATATAGCAGTGTTCATGATAATGTGCTTATTTATCGCAATGTCATTAGTTTGTGGCCAGGTTTGCCTAGATTCAGACTGCTGCTTGGTTTTGGACAGAAAGGTCATTTTCTTCATTCGTAAGGATCTGCAGATTCATATGTATAAATTTGGATCATTGCTACTTTGCTTAGTTTTTTTTTTTATTTCTGACTGTTAGCTGAGTTGATGATTCAGAGTGGAATGAAAGACAGTGTGATTTCCTGTGCATGTACTAGATGGAGGAGGCCATCTTTGCCATTTGTACATGCATAGTTTAAACATTGGAGCTGATAAATTAAATGATCACCTTCAGCAGTTGACAAAAATGTTTGTGTGCATTTCCTTAAATGTCACCAGTGTGCTGAGTTTGCTTATCGAGTTATGTCACTTACATGTCGATCTTTTGGGTAGATGAACCTGATCAGTTATTGAAGGAAGACAAGTAGAAGAGATAGGATTTGCTTTTCTATTCACATTTCAAGAAGAATCACTTTTAATGATGAGACTGAGTTCCAGGTCTCCCTTCCTAGGTTGGACATCCGCAGGAAATGAACTTCATCAGCAGTCTTCATTTCTTGGTACATTGTGGAATATGAAAGGAAAATACTCAGTTATATGGTACATGAATCCAGGGCCTTCTGCATTCTGTTTGGTTGCTACTGCCTTTGGGATGAGCAGACAGTCTCAGCAAGAAGCAAATGGTGTCAACTTCATGCGGTAGCTTTTTTTGTATTATTCTTTTTCCAGTCTTCAAGTACAGTACAAGTTGAAGAGATAATAGGTAGTGTCCCTAAGAAAGCCCTTTTCCCTTCAGCTAGGATGCCCCTAGCGTGGTGATTTTAATGTCATATTGTTGAGGTGGTGGTGCTGCAGTAGCATTGTCCCCTCACAGTAAGACGTTGTCCTGTTCGATTCTCAGCTAGAGCGTCTTCTGTGTGGAGACATGCGTGAATGGGCGTACCCTCATTGAAGGTTGTGCATCAGGGCCAGCAACTCGGCACGTAAATATCTACTGCCAATCATTAGCAGACTAGATTTCTGCTGTGACTACCCCTAACCGGGAAAAGCCGAAAGACAACATTGTTGATTCATGCAAAACATTTTAAGAACAATAATTTTACAATCTTCAACAACAAAAACATCCACAGTTTAAATAATTGTAAAAAATTAGACATAATATAAAACACTGGTTAATAATCGTTACAAGGTTTAGGGCAATCATTTAATATTTAGTGAGATTTTAGACAATTTGTAGGGAAATTAAAGGTAAGTTAGTCTAATACTGATAGGAACTGCGGTATGAAGCGAGTGAAAAACAGACTTATGGTATATTTAGAGAGAAAGTCAGAGAAGAGAATTAGCAGTAAGGAATTAAGTGAAGAAGGGAGAGTAAGGAGGAAAAAGGAATGAAATGGTATTGCTCACATTTAGGGATATAGTTAATCCTGGTTTTGAGCAAAAGCAGAGCTAGATTTTAGCCAGGAAGTCTTTGAGTGGTTTTGAAAGATGGGAGGGTATAGACTTGATAGATACAGGTAAGGAATTCCAGGCCTTAGCAACCTTGTATGAGTACAGACAGTATCCAGCAGATTTGCTAGGTTTGTAGACAGGAGTTTTTGGTCACTGGTTCGTAATGACGACTGGAAACATAGTTGCGTAGCATGTTTTTTAGTGCTGGACAGGCAGATGGATGCTGGATAATTTTATGGGTGGTAAGAAGTTGTGCATATGTTAGTTGATGTGACAGTTCTAACTAATTAAGGCTTTAAAATGCTATATAGTGGTGGGTTCTGAAAGGGGTATGTGCTGCAAATTTAGCAGCTTTGTTATAACATTGTTCAAATTTTAATATTTGTGAAACCTGGAATGTAGTAAAGATGAGAGCAACATAAAGAAGAGTCGGGAGGAGATAAGTAGTGGAAAGTGTAGTTTTAGTTCCTTCGGTGAGAAAGGTTTTGGCTCTGTAAAGTATCTCTAGTTTTTGATAAGTTTTTCTTATGCAATTTTGTATATGCAGGTTGAGTGTAAGATTATCACACCATCACCCCTAATAATTTGCTATAAGAAGTGACTTCAGTGGTTGTATTATCAAGAGAGGACTTTAATTTTTTTTTTTTTTTTTTTTTTTTTGTGAGAGAGGGATTTGGGGAAAAAAGGAGTTGGTCTTTTTTGGGCTGAGCACAAGTTGTGAGTTACAAAGTCATGTTTCAGTGGCTGCTGAACCTTCCCGAGTAATTTTTTGGAGGTGTACCATGTCAGATGTGCAAATGAGTGGAATCATCTGCATATTGTACTAGGGTGGCCTGTTGTGTAAACGTAGAGAGGATGTTGATGAAATGTTTAAGAGGAGAGGGCCAAGGATAGAGCCTTGTGGTACACCGGTGGTGACTGGGAGGTAAGGTGAGAGCATGGAGTGCCATTTTGCTGACTGATACATTTTGGACAGGTAGCTTTTGAATGACAGAAGGGTGAGCTGAGACAGAACTAGTGAGGACATTTGAAGAAGTTTACTGTGACAAACTGCATCAAAGGCTTTAGACAAGTCTAGAAATAAGGAAGAGTCTAGTTTGCCATTATCTCTAGCTTTATTGACAGTATCTGTATATGTTAGAAGGACAGTGCTAGTACTGTGGGAAGAATGGAAGCCATGTTGTGTAGGAGATAGGAGTTCTGCCTGCAGGAGATAGTCTAACAATTGTCTTTAAATACATTTTTCCAAGTATTTTGGCGAGCAGGCGATAACATTGCTATAGGTGTAAAGTTATTAATGTCTGTTGAATTTCCTCCTTGGTGCTGAGGGATATTGTGCATTTTTTTCCAGAGAGAGGGAATGTGGGATTCCTGGATTGACCTATTTATAAGGATTAAGACAGCATGGGCAATGCTACTGGCTGCTATTTTTGGTACTCGCTTAGAAAGTCTTAGCTGAAGAAGAGCACAATTTAAGTTTGAGTAGTTTTATATACGTTGTGGGCACTGGTTTGAAGTTGAAAGTGGATGTTGTAAAATGTGGCTGTTGGGACTACATGTTGAGGAATCCTTGGTAAGAGATGCTGTATTGTCTGTAAAGTAAGAGTTGAACTGTATTGCAGTTTTGAGTTATCGGGAGCAGGGTTTGGATTGAATTTTTGGCTGGGATGCAAAATTTCTTTGGATGCCCAAAATTTTTCAAGGTTGTGTTTAGTACTAGCTTGAAAGTTATTATGGTGTATTTTGTCTTCATTTATTTGCTTTTTAGTATGATTGCAAAGCATTCTGAAGATATTGAGGTGTTTTATATTTTTGCCATTCGTTCCATGCTTTTTCTCAGTTCTGTATTAGTTTTCTACTCTTTTTGGATAGCCAAATTACATTATTTGTTTTCAGTCTATTCCTTCTAGGAGGTCCAAGGCTATTTAGAATATTTAGAAAAATTGTATTGAATTCAATTACATCATCATCTAAGGAGAGGATTTTTGGGAAGTTCCAGTTACTAGATGATAGTGTAATAATGAACATTTCTTGGTTATACCTGGAAAGGTTATGTGTTGTATAAATGTGCTGTTTAAAAGGATGTGTTAAGATATCTAGTTGTATAGATTGGGAAATGATCATTGGGAGAGTCTGACATTGTACCTGTGGTGGAATACTTGCTAGGGTCTGATACTAGGATCCATTTTAATAGAGAATTTGATGTCTTGCTGTAATGTGTGGGGCTGTTGTGTGAAAACATACAAGTTTATGCTAGATGTAGAGGAGTTGGAGTTTATGTCCAACCAACTGACATTCACATCACATAGTAATATTTCTTTTGCTGAGGAAGTGTTATGGATATCCAATGTATGATATCTTCCATATAGCTGTATTGTCAGCAGGAGGTATGTTAAGGACAGTAATATATATTTGTTTGTAACTGTTTATTTTGAGGAAAACAACAAGAAGCTCTGTTGAATTGAATTTTGGTGTTGGTTTGCTTAAAGGTGAAATTTGGTTGACACTGGGAAATATTAAAGCAGAACCACCACCTTTCCTCTTTATATGGTCATTATGGATGATAACATAGCCAGGAGGTGTAGCGTTGAAGTTGTTTATGCTGGGTTTAAGCCAAGTTTCAATTACAATGAGAACATCAGGCTTATGTTGCGTAATCTAGGCATGTAGTTCAGCAGTTTTATTTCTTATACTTCTAACATTTATTGCAAACAAAATTTAATTGCCAGGTTTGGGAGATTAGCTGTTGTTGGATTACAGAAGTGTGTGGGAGAAAATTACCTGTGCGTTCATTGTGATAAGTGAGGCCAGGATTAAGGTGTGCATTTCCTCCTAGAAGGATTTTAGTATATTGGGAAATTATTCAAACTTGTTTTGGGGGGGGGGATTCTTGCACTTAATTTTGTTTTGGTTTGGGTTGAGGTGTAATTAATCAGCCTATATTTGGAATAAAGGTGAGAGGGAATAGTAAATTTTTTTTTTATTCCTCCTTTTTTTGAAACAAGAAACATCTTTATTAAATTATCACTTATGACATAGCAGTCATTGATTTATATAAATGAAAGCAAACCATATTGTCATAATCCCAGTTGCAAGCATTTTACATTGCAAACTGTATTGACACAGTACTAGTTGCAAACATTATACATCACTTATAATCTCCCCAATCAGTATCAGTCAAACTATACATAGATCATTCAGGTCCTGTCATCTGTTAAACCTCATTCCTCCCCTGTATGTATTGTTCCCACAATTCCCATTTTTCCTATGTAATTTGCTCCTACTGTTTTTTTAAAAATCCCAGTTCCAGTTGTGTCCTGGAGTCTTTCCTGTAGGTTGGTTATACATCACCATTTTTATCTCATCTCTTCTCCAATCCTAACAGTTAGTAATTAAGCCTCATCTACCTCTAACCTTGGCGTAGTTAATTTTTTCACAAATTTCCATTAGTACCTTTTCTTGATTTCCATATTTCTGTGCTTTATGCAGATTGTCATAGAATTTTTGAAATATTTCTAATAACTCTACAGGATCTCTTGTTACCTTCCTTGTTATAGTCTTCTTAAGCTTGGTGACAGCCGTTTCTACTTTCTTGTGTCTGAGTTGTGCTAAAAGATTTTGTGCTCTAGAGTTATCATCAAAAAACAGTTGCTTAACGGCAGTCTTTCTAAACGTATGCATATTAGCGAGGTAATCTCTTATGTTCTGTTTAGCATTCTGCAGTTGCTTTTCTTGTTTGAGATTCTTTTTATTCTGCAATACTTTAATATTTGTCAGTCTCTCTAAATAATTGTTACTTCTTAACCATATCTCCCTTTCTTTTATTTCCACATTACTTTTAAACTCCACTTTAATTTTATCCCACTCCCTAGCTATATTTTCAGAAGGAATTTTTAGCTGTTCTAATAGCTGATGAATAATTTCCACTGCCCATTCCTTAAATCCCTCTCTTCTCAACAGATAGGTGGGAAAGTGCCAGCATCTCATTTTTATTTCATTACCCTGTGTTTTTATCTTAGTTAATATTGGCGCATGATCAGAAATAGTTAATGGGTGTGTATCAAGACCTTCAATTAAATGCACGTTCCTGTGAAATCTAAATTCTGCCTAGCCTATCCCACTTTTTGTATCTTGGAATAATATGTAAATAAACTCTGAACTCCTAGTAGTGAATTCACATCTTCCATGCCAAATAATTTCATATATTTCTTCAAAAGTCTACCCTCCTTTGTTATACTTTACCCAGACGCATCTTCGCTACTGAAAATCAAATTCGAGTCCCCATCTATAAGTAATATTCCTTGCCAAATGCTGACTATTTTCTCACAGAATTTTCTTAAGCTCCATTATTGCAGTTTTAGGTGGAATATAAATACATGCCATTGTAAACCTCCTCACTTGCCAGTAGCCCCTTAGTGCTACAAATCTACCACTGTTATCTTTTTTGTCCTCCTCTATCACTATTTGAGCTCCTCTTACAATTAATATAAGTACTCCTCTTTTCATTAGTCCCACATATTCCACTGAATAACCACCCTGAAAACCTTTCTTAATCAAATTCACGTTTATTTCCATGTGCGTCTCCTGTAGCATAACTATTTGCAGTCTGCATTTTTAATATAGTTCACTACTCTTTCTTTTTTGTATTTAACTGTGGACCATTGACATTTAAAGACATTACAGAAAGCATCATTCTGTTAAAAAGTTGTTATTTCCACCTTTTATATATAACAGCTTTTTTGTTGAATGTCTAGTTCCAGGTTTGTGTTAGATGCATACAGTGTTTGGCAGGTTGAACTTTTATACAGTTGTTTTGAGCCTGTGTCACATCTTACAAAATGTTTTGTTTTATTGAAAGGCCTCAAACAAAAAAAAAAAAAAACGCACCCCAATTTCCCACTAAAACATGTTTTTAACTTAATACTGACACACAAAACTATGTACATCTTCAGATGTTGAAGTTTTACCCTTCTAATATGAACAAAAGTCCCATACTAACAGCCACACTCCTTGACGTGAGTTAACCTAAATGAAAGGTTATCCATGCTAAGGCATGTGTGTGCCTCTACTAAGCACTGTCTGGTTTTGTTGTGTCTTTATAGCTCTCCCAGTTGGGGAAAACACCTGAATGCTTTAGGAGAACATTATCTCCTAGCCAATTTTCTTTTTCTTTTCTAGCCAATTTCTCTTTATCAGATTGTCTCTATGGAGACATGAGGTCCAGATAGAGAATTGTTACTAAGCATGCATGTATATTCTAGAAAAAAGCCTAATAATCAATATTATTTTTCATTTACTAATTTGTTACTAGATCAAGCTAAGGGCCTTAATCCAGTCATTCCCCCATGCAAAAATGAGAAAAAGCACATTAATTTTTTTGTTAAATAGACTTTTTTTACATTGCAGTGCCTACATTTCTTAAAACTAAACAAAGAAAAAGAGAAAAGTAGGGAGAAAGAAAAAAAAGAGCACATATTTACAATAGATTTCCCATTACAATTAAAACAACTGAGAACTTTACTTTATAACATGCAAATAAAAATCATATTCCATAAAATTAGTATCATTAAGAAAAAATGTGTTTTACTTATTTTTTCCTTCCTCTTCTGTTCCCTTAAATATTTTCCTGAACATTAATGACATGAAGTAGGGCATATACTTACAGTCTCCCACAAGTCCAACAAAGTCCAACATTCCAGATTTTCTTGTTCTTTCATGTTTCACAAATATAATTATTGCTTTGTAATCCCACATTTGTCAGTTTCCAAGTCACTGGTTTTATTCCTGTTCTTCTCCATCTCCACAATCCTGTCTCTGCTTCATTTTCAAAGTACTCTTGATTGTTCTAGTCAATCCTCATGCTCCCTTCCTTCTCTCAAGCATTTTCCATTGAAACATTAGAGTAGGTTTCAGTGCCACAGTCTCTGAGGTCTTTATTGCCAGAAGAACAAGAAGCAGAATTTCCTTCTGTTTCACAGCTCACTTTTTGTTGGACAAAATTTTGTATTTCCTCCTTAGCATGTACTTCATCAAAAAATGATTTTGTCCCTCCAGGGAAGAATACCTTGAAGACAAGTGGGTACAGCAGTTTGATTCTCATGCCTGCTTCTTGACATTCCTTGAATAGTGGAATACATTTACTCCTCTTCTACCTAGTGTACAGTGACTAATTATTCTCCATAAGCACTCTGCTGTCTCCCAATTTTAGTACATTGTCCTCCTGCCAGAGGAATCCACCATGTTAAAGCCGAGAGTTTGGCATTCGCTGTTTAGAAAATTGTGCCAGTTGAACTGCATTTGCCATCCGGAACTCGATATTAAAGCTTTAGTAAATTAACTTTCATTTTTATGAAACTTTGACACTGTACTTTTCGATGTTACACTACTTGTACAAGTGCGTTTCCGAATTTTGTTAGTAAACCTATATGTATACACATCTATATATACACACACATATATACACCTGCAGTAGCTTCTGAGTGTCTTTTTTTAACCATGGAATATGAAAGGAAAATATTATCTAGGACTCAACAGCACTGGGCCTTTCATAACCAGTGTGATTGTCACTGCTTTGGACCTACTGAGGAGCCTTTAAAGAGTTAGGTGCCAAGTGAGCCTTAAAAGCCCTTTTCTCTTCAGAATGGAAATCTCTATGATTTTAATGTATAATTAAACATACACGCACACACACATAGGCTGTAGAAAGCCTCTTAAGTTGCTTTGTTTTGAATTCTACAATATGAAAAAATATTGATCTTTGTCTGGGACCTGAACAAAGGCAATTCCATTTTCCTTGTGGTTGTCTCTGCCTATGGACTGTTAAAGAACATCCAAAAAAATTGCCACCTTAATGTGCTTCATCTTTTACTATTTTATATCTCTATGCAGGCAGCTTAATTTCACAGTGCTTTTAACTGGATGTACTAATTGTTTGGTTTACAAGTAGAAAAAATTACTAAATTAAGGTTTTGTTATCTTAAGTATTAAATATTTGTTAAAATACATTCGGATATGCAAAATATGTATCCAAATTAATGCTTTTATTTTCTCAGAAATGTCTTGTATCTCTCCCTTAGAACTACATTTTTTATTCCATGAAAAATGTGTCCAGTATTTTACAGAGTTCTGTGGCATAATATATTACTGTAATCCCCATGCTCAGTGGCATGTGTCAGTGCCCTGTTCTTTTGCTTTGAAAACCACTTTAGTACTGTCAGAATAAAGTACCTCAACTACAGTTACATTCAGCTGCTTAGTTCACACTGATACATTTTGAGCAGCAGTGTTAATAGTTAATTTTTCTTTCCTTTAGTTGGATTTTTAAAACTTAATTTCATTACATTTTAAAGCAGAATATGTCAATTCTTAAAAGATGAGAGCATCTTAATTATAATATGCTTCACTTTTTTTGCTGGATTCACTGACGTCTGGCTGGGGTACCAAAGCATTACTTTCCTAGGACGTGTGTCCCGGTGATGACCTCCGCTCATAAGCATTGGGTTATAAAATCGGATATATGTATGAGATCCTCAACCTATTCACCACCAGCCCGAGCCCAGGTGGTTGCACCCAACTCACTGTAATAATTTGGTCATTCAGTACCATAGCTTCACTTGTCGAATCAGATAAGATCCCCATTGGGGATGCCTCCTTCAAACTGTTTTGCTAATTAGATGTCAGCTGGGAGGAGTAAGTATGAGTGCAGTAGACACATTCCGTACAAAGACCTGCACTCTTGCTGCCATTTCTGTCTAGGCCCCGAACCCAACTATAAATCCTACTTCATCTGTTAGTATTTCATTCCAAAAAACATAGTGTTTAGGTTATCCACACTTAATACCTTTTTTCGAGATCCAGTGTCTGAAACGCTTGGCCCACTTTACCATGTTGGAAGGCCTGGACATCAACCTCCTACCTAAGAAATGATTTACAAGACCTAGAAAGAATTCTGCCATCATTGTAGAAACAGATGTACCCACTGAGGTGATCGAATCCATGGAATGCCAGTTGTCTTCTCACTAGCCCTCTACCGTGATCCCGCTGGAGGCCTGTATAGTTCCTGAGGCCTTGCAGACAACTGAGTACTCCCATGAACTGTGACTCTTTATCTCAGAGGTTCCATGATGAATCCCTTGTGCAGGAAGGGATTTCCAGTTCCCTGATGGAAATGAGCTAAAGCTCAGAACCTTTAAGCTTATTCACACGTGCATCACCCCTAAAAAGAAAAAGCAAAAATGTAAATACTCAATGTCCCTTTGCATCCAAGAAGAAAGAATGGATTGATTTTTCTTGGGGGTTATTTAAGGCAGTCATGTCTCTGAAGGTACCTTCCTTTGTGACTCAGCCTTCTCAGGCCTCACCACATAAGCAGGCCTTAGATTTTTCCTCCTCTGATGAGGAGCCTAATATGGATTCAGATCATTCTTTCGACTACTCATCCCAGTTATTGTCCAGAACAGATTTTCTCAAATGAAGGAGACTCACTCTCCAGACTCATCCCAGAAGACGCCTCCTTTGAAGAAACCTTACAAAGCATCACAAAACATTTTAAATGGCAATCCAGACAGGTATCTGAGGTGCAAAAAAGATACTACAGCTTATTAGTGATGGACACCCTTGCTTCCCGTTCAGTTCCCCCAGTGCTAGATGCTTACCTAAACACATTTCAGCCAACTCTTCTGCACCTGATTCTCAGCCTCCTGCTCCAAAAAGGCCAGGTAGGGTCAACAAAGTTCCTGAGCAACTCAAGTATGTCTACAAAAACCCTGTGACAGAGCCAGCTGCAGTTTCTCTGCCTTCGGATAAACGTTCCAAGTTGATCCATGGTACTACACCATTAACAAGAACAGTTGAGCAATGGACAGGTGGGGTAAGAAAGTGTGCAATTCTTCCAGACTAGCCTTTAGGGCTGTAAACTATCAAACTCAAATGACCATATGCTTGCTGTATGTGTGACAGTCCTTAAGCAAGACCATCACAGAGCCTCAGACACCAGATTCAAAACAGCTCATGCAGTCTTTAGTGGCCCAAACCTCTCAAATAGTTTAGCACAGTATAAAATGCTGCTGTGATACTGTGGATGCCACTTTTAGGGTGGCTGCTACTGGCTCAGTGATCAAGTGATATGCCTGGCTGTGAGGCCAACCTATTTCTGAAGATTTCAAGTCTAAGATTGTAGATTTCCTGCTTGAATAACAATCTTGTTCTTGGCTCACAAGCTGCCAGTCTCTTTGAGTCTTTGCAAGAACAGGGCAAGACAATACAAGACTGCCATCAGATTCTCCCTTTTACACTTTCCAGGTACCATGGAAATTATCCAGCAAGATCTACCATCTTTGCCAAGAGAGATCCCAGAACACATCACAGGCAAAGGAAAATTCCTAATAAGATTCTCAGAAAAAAACTCAGAGGGATACCCCTTCTGGGAGGCTTCAGTTTGGTAATAGATCCCTGTGACTATCACCCCCTCCAATCTCTACCTCTCCAGTCCCCTCTCAAAAAGGCTCACTTTCTTTTCCTGTCTGGGAAACAGTGACCTCATTCAAGTGGGTCTTAAACACTATCAAGTAGGGTCTTAGGAAAGTAGCCCGATGTTCGGGGGATATCTCCTCTTCCTCTCGACCATTACACCTGCTAGACCCTATCGTGCAACACTTACTGGCCCAGAGAACCATAAAAGAGGTCCCCCATTCTCTTTAGGAAGGGGATTTTACTCCAGGATCTTCCTGGCCCCAAGAAAAGAGGGCAGTTGGAGACCCATCCTGGACCTTTCCATGTTAAGCACCTTTCTGAGAGTACCCTTCTTCAAAATGCTTCTGCCTTTCCTACTTCTTCATGCTTTTTTGGTATCCTTAGACCTAAAGAATGCTGCTTTCATATCCCAGTCTGTCCTTCCTACAGAACATTTCTCAAATTCTTTACTTAGTCATCACATTTTCAGTTTACTGTTTTGGCCTTTGGTCTTTCTACAGCTAGTTTTCATAAAGTATCTAGCTCCAGTAGTGGCTTTTTGCCATATTCAGGACATACAGATCTTCCACTCACCTGAATAACCTTCTGCTCCAGGCTTTATCCAGGGGCACTGTACTAAAGCACCTTCATTACACTCTGCAACGTTTGACAATCCAAGGGTTCACCATCAACTACAAAAAATCTGAGCTCACCCCCCCCCCCAACAGCTGACCTTTTTGGAATAAAATCTGGGCACATGTGCCATACCTGCCCCTCTTTCTTAGGAAAAGATCACTTCCCTAGCCAATGAGTTCCTAGTGCTTTACAGCAAAGACCATTGCTCGGCCAGACAAGCTCTCAGGCCCTTTGGACTCATGGCTGCCACCATTCCTCTGCTGCTCCTCACCAGATTACACGCGAGGAAAATACAGTGGTATGTGAAATCAGTGTGGTCCCAACACTCTCACCATTTTGATACCAACCTTCCCCTTCTTCCTTGCATCAAGAAGGAAATCCTTTGGTGGAGCAACCAAGTTAAGCTCAACCCAGGTCTGCCATTCACTCCAGTGCTACACATCCAAGTCCTGTTTACAGATGCTTCAGAGGGGGCATTGGAAGGCTTTGTCAGGAAAGTGACCTGTCCGTGTACTCAAAGAACACATCAGCTTAGAGAAAGTGACAGCAGTTCTACTAGCCCTACTGATTTTCATACATCTTTGGAAAGCAGGTACTGTGCTGGTGCACACAGACATTGCAGTGGTGATATAGTATATGAACAAACATGGAGGCACAGGATACTATCCCTATACAAGTTAGCACAGGAGGCCTGACACCTAGCCTGTCAAATGAGTCTTACTCATAGTTACATACATTCCCTCTCAACAGAATGTTTTGGCAGAGTCTTTAAGCATGGACTTGGAGGACCCTCGCGATTGGTCTTTGAACACATTGGTGTTCAAAGCTATAACTCTTAGATGGGGGTCTACTCAGACTTCTTTGTCTCCTCTGAGCATAATTTACTCCCACTTTTCTGCACAAGGAGTCCATCACCTCAGGTCTGAAGGGCAGATACATTTTCCTTCTAGTGGACTGCGAAGCCCCTTTATGCATATCCCCCTCTGCCTCTGCTCTTGAGGCTCCTTCTCAAGTTCCGGAAGGAATCTACAAAACTCCTGCTTCTGGCACCTTTCTGGCCAAGACCGCACTGGTTCCCACTCCTGTTTTACCTATCAAAGGAAAATTATTTGGAGAATTCCTCCAAAACCAGATCTAATCACCCAGCAGAAAAGGCAGCTCCTTCATCCCAATCTGACCTCACTTATCTTAACCCTCTGGAACATAGATTTTTAATCCTTATACGTCACAGTTTTTTTTTTTTTTTTTTTGAAGAGGTGTTTTAAATCCTACAGGGTTTTTACCTGAAAGCTTTGTTTTAATAAACAGCTTTTTGTTACATCTGCATTGCTGTATTCGTATTTCTACTGTAAATCCTACAAGAAGCCAGGAAACCTAACACTAGAAAGTCTTACACAGCCAAGTGGAAGAGATTTTCTGTCTGGTGCTTTAAACGCAAACTCCAACCCCTTCTATTGGAGACCCCCACAGTATTCCAGAACTTGGGTGACTTATTATATTCAGGGTTGCCCTACTCTTTCATTAAGGCTTAGCTACCATTAATGCTTACCTACCTTTGGAGCCTCCTGTCATGTCCTGGACAGAGGTTAAACTTTTTCTGAGGGTAGTTTTACACCTTAAATCCCCTAGGAATCCTATCACTCCTCCTTGGGACCTCAATTTTATTTTGGAAAAGCTCACTTTACACCTTTTTGATCTGGCTGCTTCAGAACTCTAAAAGTCTGCAGTTGGAAAACAGTGCTCCTTCTGGCCTTGACTTCAGATCGCAGAGTCTCAGAGCTCCATGATGTCATGGCTATTCCACCCTTCCTCATCTTCCATAAAGACAGGTTGACCCTCAGGACCAGTCCAGCCTTCATACCAAAAGTGGTTAGTGAGCTTACCCTCGACCAAGCAGTTAATATGCCTACTTTTTTTCCCCAACCCCCAGAATAGGAGGCAGGAGTATTGCACTATTTAGACTTTCACAGACAGCTGATGTTTTACCTGGACAAAACTAAGAATATCCGGAAAAATAGATCAGCTATTCATCACTTTTATGGATTCCAAGCTAGAATATCCAGTTTCCAAACAATCTGTTGCTTCCTGGATCTCAAAGGCTATTTCCTTTTGCTTCATTTAACCATGGAAAGACTTTACCCATGTGGCCAAAATCATGCCCTACCTAAGCAGTAGCTTCATCAGGTCATTTCTGCAAGGGAGTAGATACCAGGTCCATTTTAGAAGCAGCTACCTTGTCGTCTGGTCACACCTACACAATGCACTGCAAGTTAGATGCCTTCCCCAGGTTCAGGCATTGTTTGCCAGAACTATTCTGTCTGGCTTTCAGGACTCCTTGTCTGTTTTTTCCTGTTAAGCCTAACATTCTTTTCTTTCTACAGCTCTGGTGTTTCAGCTAATTGGCGATTCTCAATGCCCATGACTTATTTCATCATTTAAATGGACAATTTCAGGCCAATAAAGCCAAACCCCACTAGCTGTGGATATGCATATTTCAGCCTTATTACCTCGTCAGCACAGCACAAGCAGAGCATTTGACTAAGCATAAGAAACACAGGGCTGTTATACCCAGCTGATGTCCATTATCATTAGGGCATTAGGGTCACTGCAAAAATATCCCACACAACAAACTAAAGCAATAAGTGAGAAGGTCACTGAAAAACCAATCCATAAAAACAAAGTGAAAACTCCAGCAAAGCTAGAACCTCCACTGAGTGACCTCCCAAACCTCTTGTATCAGAGGCACATGGGATACATGCAAATGACCCTTATGAACATCAGGTGTTTCAGCTAATTGGTGATTCTGAATGCCCATGTATTAGTAAAGATGTGGCCATACCACGAGTTGATCTTGACTAAATGCTAGTGTTATAAGGGTAAAGTATGTTTTTGGAGACAGCAGATTGTTTGTAGAAAATATTCACTGTACACCAGGCAGAAGAGAAGCACATTTATCCCAGAAAACAGGGAATGTTGAGAGGCAGGTGTCAGATTCAAGCTGCTGTATCCAGCTGTCTTCAGACAATTTTTTCCTGGAAGACCAAAGATATTTTATGATTCAGAACAGGCTAAGGAGGAAATAGTTTATCCAACAAAAAGTGAGCCAACAAGCTGAAGGAGACTCTGCTTCTCATTCATCTGAAAGTAAAGTTTATACAGAGACTTTGCCAGTGAAACCTTTTCCAGTGTTCCAAAGGAAAATGCTTTAGAGACAGAAAAAAAAACACGGGTTGATTAGAAGAATCATGAGTATACCTTGGACTTGAACGAGAGTGTGGTGTTAGAAGATGGAGATGAACAAGAAGAAGACCTGCAACACTGAAATTAGTGAGTAAACTTCAGACTATAAAGCATCAATCACATTTGCAGAATCAGTATCTGCAAGAAGTAGTGGCTGAAAAAGACCGGACTTCGGTTGGCTTTGTTAAACTTGAGTGGACTGTAAAGCATATACCCCACATTGTATCATTAATGTTTAAAAAGACACTAAAAGGGGGAAATAATTGTAAGTAAAGCATTTTTTGTTCTTACTAGTATTTGTATAAAACATTTCATGATATAAACTTCATGTTATATATAGTAAAGCAGTTTTGTATAATGTGTAGTCAGTTCTATTTTAAATGTGGGAAAGGATTTTTAGTGACTATTGTATGTGTTAAATATATTAAAGAAAACAAGTACTTTTTAGTTGTAAGAAATATAGGTTTTACTGTATAACGGGATGGAAGGATGGACAAAAGCAAGCTTAACGTTAATTTTCTGTGATCTTGGGCTGTAGGGGTAAGGGTGTGATGTAAAGATGCACTGATTATATTATGTCTGGAATTAAGTTTATTTTTATTAATTTTACATGGATGAATGTCTAGATTATATGGGTGAAATATTAATGCCCTTGGCTTAAGCATAAACAAGTGCTTTTGTAAACAAGTAGGCTTTAAAAATAAGATCAAATGAATGCCATGAAAAATGCCAAGTTTCTTGCATCTGCAAAGATGTTAGCTATTTTTTTTTCATCAGCAAACATTCAGTGGGAGTCAAGATGATTGCAGCTGAAGGCAGCTGTACATTCTGTTTTCCGCAGAGATGAGCTGAGTGTGCTAGCAGTTGATCTTGAGAGTATTGAGCATTCTGTATTGAGGGAAGTGCAAATTTTGAATGTGTAATGTCAAGCAGTTCATTGAAAATAGTTTGAAATTATGGGAAGTGAATAAGAGATAGCCTTCCTAGCAACTTTTAATACTTTAATGCATTTAATAGAACAGTGTACAATTTAGTTTTATTTAAAGATAACTAGTGAGCCTTTACTTAGGGACAAACAGTGTTTTCTGAAAGCATACTAACTGTTTTTCACATCGTAGAGGGGGAATAGGGATAAGAAAAGAACAGACAGTAATATGTGCAAGTGGGAACATGAGCTGTAACATTCACTTTAGCATGGAAAGCCTTAATTTTAGGTAAGGCAATGGTTGTATGTGCAGCTGCCAGTTTAGGGCAGTTGTTCCTATTTGTATGGCTAAACTTCATTTTTGAAGATGTACATAGTTTTGTGTGTTTTAAGCTAATAGGAGAAGGGGGTGTTTAGAAAATTTTTTTTTGTGTGTTTCATGGGTTTCATTAAAACAAAATGTCTTGAAAATATGGCCTAGGTTCAAATGGAGATGAGAAGAAACAACTGTATAAAAGATCAGCATGCCAAACAGTTTGTGCATGTAACACAAAAGGTGGAGAGACACATTCAAAAAACTGTCATGTATAGTAGTTGGCTATCCATATTATCTTGGAATGTAAATGAGCTTAAATATATAGACAAAAAGAAAGGAGTATTGAATTATATTAAGAAATGCAGAGGGCAAGCAGCAGTGATGCAGGTGACACATTTGGAAAAAATGAACATGTGAATGTGACAAAGAAGGGATTTCAGAATGGATATTCAGCAAAATATAAGAAAACAAGAAAAAGGGAAACTCCAGTAGTGATAGAAGAGGAAAAAAAAGGACACAAATGGTAGATTTGTGATAGTAAGGGGCTGTTGGCAAGAGAGGAGGATTGCATTGGTGTGTATTTATATTCCACCAAAAACTGCTATTTTGGAGCTTATGATAATGTTGGGAGAAATAATCCACTTTCGGCAAGGAATATTACTTGTAGGTGAGGACTAGAACCTGATTTCCAGTAGTGTGGATGTATCAGGGGGACCTAGAAAGAATAATATACACCCCCCCCACAACCTCTCGCATTCTCATAACACTGAGATACTACTGAGAAAAAGTGGATTTTTAGGTTCTGCTGTGGTTTTCCTGTGCACGAAGAGCTAACCACACTTTTATACGATCTGAAGAAGGCATCTGCCGAAAGCACTTATCGTTTGGACAATTTTATCAGCTTTTTACACTCCAGTGAATCTGAAGCCTGAAGCTGTGGACGACACCTAAGGTCTTTTTTCTTAGAAAGGAAAATATAACAAAAGAGAGTAAATTTCTGAAGGTATTTGTGAAAATTCTTGGTGTGGAAGATGTTAATTCAGTTGCAGAAACTCTGTCAAAATGTGCATATTATTCCTTAAAGTGCAATACTGGACTAGGTAGAAGTTATATTTTACAGGAACATTGTCATTTAACTGAAAGCTGTGACACACGTCCAATAACTATTTTAGATTTTGTTCCAATAAAAACTAAGACAAAATGCAGATTGATGTTGCAAAAATGAGACACTGCTGCTTTCTCACCTGCCTGCTAAAGAAAAGTTATAGGTAGTGAGTGGGATAAAATGAAAGTGGCATTTAAAAACAGGGGAGAAATAAGAGAAAGAGATATGGTTAAGAAGTAATAAGAATTACTTAGAGGCATTGACAAAGGTTAAAGTGTTACAAAATAAGGGAAATCTCAGAACAAGAAGTACAAATTCAGAGTGCTAAAAAGAAAGCAAAGGAGTATCTGGATAATATGCATGAGTTTAGAAAAGTTGCTGTTAAACAACTATTTTTGGATGATACCCCAGAGCACAAAAACCTTTAGCACAGTGACTTAGGCAGCAGAAAGTAGAAATTGTTTTCACCAAACTTAGGGAGCCTATAACAAGAAAAATAACCAGAGATCCTTTGAGATTTCATAGATTTTCAGAAATTTTATGAAAAATTATATAAAACAGAAAATGTGGAAATCAAGAAAGAGCACAAATACAAATATTTACAGAAGACTTAATTATGCCATGGTTAGAAGTAGATGAGGCTCAACAACTAACAGTTAAGATAGAAGGGGGGGGTGAGATAAACATGGTGTTGTATAATCAATCTTCAGAAATGTCTCCAGGAATAGATAGTATTCCTTTGGATGTTAGGAAGGAAGAAAGTGATAAAGATCTTTGAGTGTGTTGAACAGTGTTTTAAATGAGGGAAGCACCAACATCTTGGAAGAAAACTGTGGTGTCTTTATTACCTAAAGGATCATAAAGACCCATCAAACTCAGCTTCATACAGACCCATTTCAACTTTAACTCAAGATCTGAAAGTATCTATGTCTATGTTAGCTAAAAGAATGGCGACAGTGTTGCCAAAATTGATAGATATGGACTAATGTGCTTTTGTGTAGAGGAGGGAAACATTTGACAACATTAATCAAACAGTGATGAACCAGAGAGAAACAGAATTTAAAAAAAATTATGCTGTTTTTGGTGGGTCTTGATGAAAGCGTTTAACAGAGTAAACTGTGATTTTATGGATAAGGCAATGGAAATATTTTTATTCCCTGATGCAACAGAAAGGTTAGTTAGAAGGATATACAAGGAGGCAAGAATTAAAGTGCAAGGATTCCTCTCTGATAAGTTGTTTGAACAGAGAAACCAGGCAGGGATGTCCTGTTTCCCCTTTATTTGCTTTAGATTTAGTGTCATTGTCAAAGAAAATAAGAAACTGAGAAATTATTTTTATTGACATTTGTTTACCAGCAAAGTCTGACTGGGCACAGGAGCTCTTTTTCAGTGGATGTCTGGGAGAAAAGCTCCAAGGTATCATATTTAATGCAATCAATATTGCAATAACAAATTTTATAATGCAGTTTTCACTGAATACGTAGCATAATGGTCAGTATAATAAAATTTGTACTGATATTCAAAAATATACTTTACAAGCATTGTATTGAGACTTTACAGATAGAAGAGAGGTGCATAAGATAGACTGGAGTAATTTGATAAATACAATAGAGTGAGGTATTAGGGGATAAGTAAGTCTGAGTGTTAATAGCGAAGTACTGATGGAATAGTCATTTGGTTGTGCTAATTAAAAGTAGGTATAGTAGTTTAAGTAGTACAATAAAGTGAGATATTACAAGGGGGTATGTAGGTTAAGTGATTTAGTGCTTTAATGGGAGGTATAGAAAAGGTGATGAAGGGTATTAAGAGGGCTATGTCCCAGATGTAGGGACAAACCAGGAACATGACCAGAAGTCTTTTGACAATAGTTTGAAAAGATTAAGGTGTGTAATAGACCTGATTGATACAGGAATTTTATTCCAACATCTAGTTACACTATTGGAATAGAGACTGACCCCCCAACAGCCTTTTGTGGTTTATAGATGGTAAGCAGTTGTTTGGTTGAAGGGAACAATTTGAAAGATGGTATTGGAGTAAGGGTCTAATTGCTGGGCAGGTGGATATGGTATGAATGGTTTTATGGGTTTTGCTGAGCTGAGTATAAGATAGGTAGTGAAGAAACTTGAGCCATTTGTGTATTTTTAGTGGTAAATAGTGGTGGGTCCATTAAGGTTTTGTTGCATGTGAATCTTGCGACTTTGTAGTCACACTGTTCAAGTTTAGGACTAAGTGAGGCTTGTAGGTTGGTCATGATTAGGAGCTCCATGGAGAGGGGGTAAGAGGCAAATGGTAGCTACAGTTACCTTGGCAGAGTCTTGTAAAAAATGTCTTTACTCTATGTAGGGTGCCTAGTTTTTGATGGATTTTCTTAATGCTGTTGTGGATATGTAAATTGAATTTAAGATTGACATCGATTGCCATGCCAAGTTGTTTTGTATGTGAGAAAAGAATGGATATAATTGGTATGGTAATCAAGAAAAGGTGTCTTTATTTGCAGATGATATGTTGTACCTGCTAAATCTGGAAAAAGACATCTCAGTGTTGTGGAACATTTTGAGACAGTTTCAAGTCTTTTCAGGATATAAAATCAGTGAAGATAACACAAAGGCTATAGCCATAAAGTGTGTAACCACATACAAGCATATTTATGGAGATACAATAAGATGCAGTATATAGGAGTATATAGGAGTATGGATTAAAGAGGCTTCTGTTATGGCAGCTAAGGATATGTTGGAAGAGTCTAAAAGGATAATACAAAAATGAGAAACTGGAATCTGCTGTTTATGCATATGGATAGTAAGGTACAAGCCATATAAATGGTTTTAGTCCCTTCAATTTTATATACGGTTCAAGTATATTTTCATCAACCAGAGGAGAAGTTGTGGACATTAATAAAAAGTTGAAGGAATTTGTGGGAATTAAAGAGGGTAATAATTAAGTGGAATAAGTTTATCTTTCCACTAGAACAAGATGGTTTAGGATTACCTGATTTGAAGGAATGTTTTAGATCTACACAGTTACGGCTGATATACATAACACAAACAGAAGATTATAATTCAAAATGGAAAGCGTTGATTATGAGGAGGTGAAGTTCAAGAAATAGGGAGAGAGGGACTTCCAAGATGGCTGCACATTGAATAACAGCTTAATTCTAGCTCTCCCAGTGTGAAAACAAAAACTGGGCAGAGGAAACCAATAGACGTTTGTGTTTCTGGGTAAGTTTCAGTAACTGGCTAGTAAGTGCTGTGCTTGCATGCCAGGAGAAAAGAAATATGGAGTACCTGAAAGAAAAAAACACTCCTTGGAAAAGTTCTGCAGCTGTTAAGAAAAAGGCAACTCAAGTTCTAGACATGATTTCCAGTAACCTAGAGGAAAATATAAGACAACTGCACACAGACCTGGTTAAAATAAACAAAACACAGATGGAGTGCATCGGGTCGAACAACAAAAGGCTGGAAAAAATGGAAGAAGCTTTAAACAGATATTCAGATGAGGTGATAAAACTTCAAAAGTCGGCGGTCGAAATGAAGAAAAGGTTGGATGAATGTGTCACTGCTCAAGAAGAGATGTTTCAGAAAATAGTAGAATTAAAGGACAGAGCAGATAGGGAAACCCTGATATTTTCAGCTGTACCAGAGAAGCTGGAAGGAACAGACAGTATTCATTTTCTGAAAGTACAAATAAGTAACTGGACTGTTATTCCATGGTAGGAGCTGTTAGTTGAAAGGGCACATCATGTGTATACTCCAGACCTGGCT
Source organism: Protopterus annectens (assembly GCF_019279795.1). Taxonomy (NCBI): domain Eukaryota; kingdom Metazoa; phylum Chordata; order Ceratodontiformes; family Protopteridae; genus Protopterus; species Protopterus annectens. The sequence continues at coordinate 928,638,130 of NC_056739.1, forward strand.
ACAAGAAAGCAGCCTAGACCTTTCATAGTAAAGAAAAAATCCTACCAGCAGGAGTTAATTCTGACAAAACTGTAGCAGAAGGAGAAAGACATCAGAGTGCTTGTGGAGAATGATTATTCATTGTACACCAAACAGAAGAGGAGTAAATGTATTCCACTATTCAGGGAATGTTGAGAAGCAGGCATGAGATTCAAACTGCTGTACCCAGCTTTCTTCAAAATATTCTTCCCTGGAGGAACAAAGTCATTTTTTGATGAAGTGCATGCTAAGGAGGAAATACAGAAGTTTGTCCAACAAAAAGTGAACTGTGAAACAGAAGGAGATTCTGCTTCTTGTTCTTCTGTTAATAAAGACCCTAGAGAGAGTGTGCCAGTGAAGCCTTTTCCAATGTTTCAACAGATAATGCTGGAGAGAAGAAAGGGAGCATGAGAGTTGACTGGAAGAATCAAGAGTACATTGGAAATTAAGCAGAGACAGCATTTGGGAGATGGAGATGAACATGTATAAAACCAGTGTCTTGGAAATGGACAAATGTGGGATTACAAAGCAGTAATTACATTTGTAAAATATGACAGAACAAGAAAATCTGGAAATGTGGGACTCTAAAACATATACCCTACTTTGTCATTAATGTTCAGAAAAATACTTGGGGGAGGAGAAGAGGAGCCAGAAAGTTAACTGTAAGTAAAACACAATTATTTCTTAATATTACGATTTTTATAGTGCATGATTTTCTTTGCATGCTGTAAAGTAGTTTTCTTAGTTATTTTTTAGTGTAATGGGGATACTGTTGTAAACAGGTGCTCCTGTTTTTTTCCTCCCTTTTCTCTTTCTCCTTGTTCATTTTTAAGAAATGTAGGCACTACAATGTAAAAAAAAAAGTCTGGTTAAAAGAGCATGACAAAAGAAAAAACAATGTGCTTTATCTATTTTTGTGTGTGTGTGTGTGTTGCAGTCCTTGGCTTGATCTATTAACAAGTTTTAAAAGAAAGCAAGACAATGAAAAAGAATATTAAATATTTTAAGGCTTTTTTCTAGCAAATAAATGCATGCTTAGTAGCAGTTCTGCATCTGATCCTTATGTCTCCATGGAGACAATCTGATAAAGAGAATTTGGCTAGAAGGGAAAAAAAGATAAATTGGCTAGGAGATAATGTTCATTGTAAGCATTTAGGTGCTGGGAGAGGTATAAAGATAAGACAAAACAAGACAGCACTTAATTGAATAGCAGGCTTCACCATGCATCTAAGCATGGATAACCTTTCTTTTAGGTTAACTCATGTTTATGAGTGTGGGTGTCATTTGCTCCTATTAGGAAGGTAAAACTTCAATATTTGAAAATGTACATAGTCCTGTCTGTTAGTATTAAGTTAATAAGTTTTAGGGGGTATTGGGTTTTTTTTTTTTTTGCTTGAAAGCTTTTAATAAAACAAAACGTTTTGTAGGATGTGACATGGGCTCAAATGGATATAACAAGAAACAAATGTATAAAAGTTCAACCTGCCAAACAGTGTGTGCATGTAACACAAAAGCTGGAACTAGACATTTAATATAAAAGCTGTTGTACATAAAAGGTGAAAGTAATAATTTTTAATACAACAATGTTTTATGTGATGTCTTTAATGTCAGTGGACTCACAGATATATACAAAAAAGAAAGAGTAGTGAATGAATTGTATTAAAAAGTGTACAGGGCAAATATTTATACTACAGGAGACACACTTGGAAAGAACTGAACATGTGAATTTCATAAAGAAAGGTTTTCAGGGTGGTTATTCGGTGGAATACAATGGGAGAAAGGAAAAGGGGTGTAATTATATTAATTGCAAGAAGAGCTCCAATAGTGATATAAGAGGATAAAAAGACAGTAATGGTAAAATTGTACTACTAAGGGGCTACTGGCAAGGGAAAAGGATTACAATGGTGTGTACTTGTATTCCACCTAAAACTGATGTAATGGAGCTCAACAGAATTTGGGGAGAAATAATCAGCTATCAGCAAGGAATATTACTTATAAGTGGGGACTGGAATTTGATTTGCAGCAGTAAAGATGTATCTGGAAGTCACAAAAGGCAAAGTATAACAAAGGAGAGTTGACTTTTGAAGAAAAATAATGAAAATATTTGTCATGGAAGTTGTGAAGTCAGTAGAAGGAGTTTGGATTGAATTTATATTTTATTCCCCAAAGTACAAAAGGTGGACTAGGCTAGGTAGAATTTACATTTAACAGGAACATGTGCATTTAATTGATGGTCTTGATGCGTACTGTATAACTATTTCAGATCATGCACCAATAATAACTAAAATAAAAACACTGGGTAATGAAATAAAAATGAGACACTGGCTCTTTCCCACCTATCTGTTGAAAAGAGAGGAAATTATGGAATGGGTAGTGGAAATTATGTAGGAGCTATTAAAGAAAATAGAATTGTTTTCTGAAAATATAGCTAGGAAGTAGGATAAAATTAAAGCAGAGTTAAAAAAAGGGTGGAAATGAAAGAAAGGGGGAGATATGGTTAAGAAGTATCAAGAATTATTTACAGGGACTGACTGACAAATGTTAAAGTATTGCAGAATCAAGGGAGTCTCACAGAAGAGCAACTGCAGAATGCTAAACAGAAAGTAAGGGATTACTTTGATAATATACATGAGTTTAGAAAGATTGTTGTTAAGGAACTGTTTTTTGATAAAAACCCCAGAACGCAAAAACTTTACACAACAACTTAAACAACAGAAAGTAGAAAGAGCTGTCACCAGGCCTAAGAGCCTATAACAAGGAAGGTAATGAGATCCTGTAGAGGTATTAGAAATATTTTGGAAATTCTATGAAAATCTGTATAAAGCAGAGAAATGTGGAAATCAAGAAAATGTACAAATGGAAATCTTAATGGAAGAATTAAATATGGCAAGGTTAGAGGTAGATGATGCTCAATTACTAACAGGATAGGAGGAGATGTGATTAAAATCATGATTTATAACCAATCTACAGGAAAGTCACCAGGAATAGATGGTATTCCTGTGGAAGTTTGAAAGCTAGGAGGGAAAAAAACTGAAAAAGATCTGGAAGGTTTTGTTTAACAGTATTTTTAGAGGAGAAGTGCCAGAAGAAAGCAGTGGTAGCTGTAATACCTAAAGAGGGTAAAGATCCATATGGTCTAGATTAATGCAGGCCCATTTCAATCTTCTTTCGGCTGCTCCCGTTAGGGGTCGCCACAGCAGATCAACTGTTTCCATTTCCTCCTGTCCTCTGGATCTTGCTCTCTCTCACCAACCACCTGCATGTCCTATCTCACCACATCCATAAACCTTATCTTAGGCCTCCCTCTTTTCCTGTTACCTGGCAGCTTCATCCTTAGCATCTTTTTCCCAATATACTCTGCATCCCTCCTCAGCACATGTCCAAACCAACGTAATCTTGCCTCTCTGGCTTTGTCTCCAAACCTTCTAACCTGGGCTGACCCTCTAATATACTTATTCCTAATCCTGTCCATCCTTGTCACACCCAGTGCAAAACTTCTTCAACTCTGCCACATCAAGCTCTAACTCCTGCCTTTTTGTCAATGCCACTGTCTCCAACCCATATAGCATAGCTGGTCTCACTACCCTCTTGTAGACCTTCCCTTTCACTCTTACTGGTACTCGTCTGTCACAAATCACTCCTGACACTCTTCCCCACCCACTCCATTCTGCCTGTACTCTCTTCTTTACCTCTCTTCATAGTAAGCCATAATTATAAAGAGTTGATAATCCATATGATTCAGATTCATACAGGCCCATTTCAATACTAAGCCATAATTATAAAATGTTTATATTTATAATGGCTAAAGGAATGGCAAATGTGATACAGAAATCAATAGATATGGATCTGTGTGGTTTTGTGGAGGAAAGGCAAACATTTGACAACATTAACAGAACAGTGATGATCCAGAGGGAAGCAGATTGTAAGAAAATACCACTTTTGCTGGTGGGTCTTGATGCAGAGAAAGCATTTGGCAGAGTAAGCTGGGACTTTATGTGTAGGGCAATGGAAGCATTTGTATTCCCTAATAAAATTCTATGGTTGATTAGGAGGATATATATGAAGGATTGGAGGCAAAATTAAAGTAAGCAGAGGCCTCTCTGATAATTTCTGGTTGAGCAAACCAGGCAGGGGTATCCTATTTCATAGTTTCATAGTTTAGTACTAGGCTATCTGCCCTGGGGCATTTGTAAGCCTAGCCATATTGATGTGGCTTTCGCCACCCCATGAAATGGTACAAAAATGCACAGAATAGATTTAGAATACTGTGCCTCTGTCTAGTAGTGACACAATGAAGGCCCCCTTATATAATAGAATTAGTTTACTGTGCCCCTATCTAGCACTGACACAGATGTGACCCCTGGGGTAAGCTTACGATCTCCCATCCACTCATCAAGATTTCTCTTGAAGAGAGTCAGTGAGGGGCTCTGCCTAACATGAACTGGGATCTTGTTCCAAAGCATGGGAAGCCTCTGGGTTATGAATATATCCCTCCAGCATGTCCTATTCATACTTGTGCCGAGGTTTAAGTCTTTAGCTGTCGTGGTCCTGATGGATTTGGATTTTTTCAGGTGGAGCATGTCCATCAGATCCTGATTGGACATGGCCTTGTACGTCAGGCAGAGATCACCTCTGAGCCGGCGGTATGCTACTGAATAGAGCTGGAGTTTCTTTAGTCTGGCAGAATAAGACATATGCTGGAGACCCTTGATTCTCTTGGTGAGGTACTTTTGTGGTCTCTCCAGCTGTTGCAAATGCCGGGTGAGGTACATACCAAATGGGGCATTGTACTCAATCATGGGTCTGATGAGGGAGGAGTATAGGGGTACAATGACATCCTTGGATCTGGATGTGAATCCCTTCATGATGAGGTGTGCAAGGTAGAATGTTTTTCTAACCACTTTGGCAATGTGGGTGTCAAATGAGAGGTCGCTGTCGACTTGGGTCCCTAGGTCTCTGATTACTTTTTCGTACTCAGTGGGTTGTTGTCTATGTGATAATTTGTGGGTACTTTGTTTTTCCCAAAGGGGATGACTATACATTTTTTGGCATTTAGTTTAAGGCCGTGACTCCAGCACCAGTTGCCCATTTCTGTGAGGCCTTTTTGTAGGATGTATGTGTCCACTGGTGTATCGACTATGGCGCCTAGTTTGCAGTCATCTGCGAACTTTGTCAGCCACAACCCTCCCATGTTTGCTTTAACATCTGAGAAATAAATGCCGAACAAGAGGGGTCCCAGGACAGATCCCTGTTGGACACCACTTGTGACTGGCTTTGAGTCTGACATTGCTCCAGCGATTTTAACTTTATGGGTTCTGTCCTTTAGCCAGTTTGCAACCCATCTAGTGACATAAGGGTTTACGTTTAAGCTGGTGAGCTTATCTATGATGCCTGAGTGGGGTATTGTGTCGAAGGCCTTAGCCAAGTCCAGGTAGGCTGTATAGACTGCTTTGCCCTCGTCAATGGCTCTAGTGACTGTTTCGAAAAAATCAACCAGGATCAAAAGGCAGGATCTGCCCTTTACAAAGCCGAACTGGGTGGGGTCAAGTGTCTGTAGGTCCCCTATGTCTCTGTTTGAGTTCCATAATGATTCTTTCCATAGCTTTGCAGACCAGGCTGGTTAAGCTTATGGGGCGGTAGTTCCCAGGGTCTATAGAGGTACCCTGTTGTTATTTGCATTAGATTTAGAACCATTGACAAAGAAAGTAAGAGACTCAATAATTCAAGGATATAATTGATATGGTAGTCAAGAAAAGCTGGATGCATTTGCAGATGATATTATTTTATACCTGGTATATCCAGAAAAGGACATTAAAGTGCTGTGGAACATATTGAGACAGTTTCACATCTTTTCAGGATACAAAACTAATGAAGCTAAAACAAAGGCAGTAGAGGTAAATTATGTACTCTCACATAAATTGGTTACGTAATATCCATATTTATGGGGACATGATAAAATGAAAATGATTCCAGTGTGGCAGCTAAGGATATGTGGGAAGAGACTAAAGAAAAGATGATATAAAAACTGGGGAAGTGGAAGCTTTGTTATATTGATATAGATAGTAAGATACAAGCAGTTCAAATGTATTTAGTCCCTTTAGTCTTATACACAGGTTAGGCATATTTTTATCAAAGGAGAAGTTGTGGGTAGCAATTAATAAAGAGCTGAAGGATTTTATCTCGCAGGGAAAGATGGCAAGAGTCAAGTGGGTAAGTTGATTATTCCAACAGAACAAGGTGGATTGGGATTACCCGATTTGAAGGAGTATTTCAGAGCAACACAGTTAATGATAGGAGCCTTAACTGTATTGCTCTGAAATACGCCTTAACTGTGTTGATTCTTCCAATAGAACAAGGTGGATTGGGATTACCTGATTTGAAAGTGTATTTCAGAGCAACACAGGTAAGGCTCCTATCATTTAAAGTGGAAAGGGTGACGATGAAATGGTGGGAAAGCAATGAGAGACTGGGATTTTGGATGCAGGCCTTTAAGGAGAATAACAAATATACAGAGTATTATATTCATAAAGTAGCAGAAAGTATTCCAAGATCTAAGCCAGCACAGGAGTGGAGAAAGGAGATTCTGCCAATGAGGATGACTGCAATTAGGGATACAGACAATAGGTAAGAGGGGGCTGTCAGAGATGCTGGGTGAGCAAATTTATGTAACTAGGAAAATGATTTTTCTGAGCTTTGATACAGAATCGGAATTGCATAGACATAGTAAGGCCTTCCTGAGTCTAATTTTGGTGTCTGCCAGAAAAGCAATCACTAGAAAGTAGAAATCAAAGTCTAAACCAGCTGTAGTAGAAGGAGTGAATATAGTAACAGAGATAAAACAACTGGAGTTGGGATCTTTAGAAAATGAGTAAATTTCATCGAAAAAATGGGAATTGTGGGGACAATACATACAGGGGAGTAGCGTGGTTTAAAAGAAGGCATGACTTGAATTAGCTATGTAATGTTTGACTGACAGTGATTGGGTAGATAAGTGCGGTATAATCTCTGCAACTAGAATTATGTCAATATTGTTTGTGATGTAAAATGCTTGCAAGTGGGATTGTGTCCGTATGGTTTGTTTTCATTTAAATAAATGTATGATTGCCTGTGTCATAAGTGATAATTTAATAAAGATTTTTCTTGTTAAAAAAAAAGAAATGGTGGGATTTTGGATGCAGATCCTTAAGGAGAATAATTGCAACTGTATATCATTTTGTATTCTTAAAGTAACAGAAAATATTATAAGAACTACACCAGCACGAGAATGGAGAAAGACAATTTTGCCAATAGGGATGACTTCAGGTATGGGTACAGTAAACAGGCAAAGAGGGGGCTGAGATTTTACTGGAGAAAACTGGCAAAGGAACCAATGTATTTGGAGCAAACCGCTACAGAGGGAAAGGTAACAGAGTTTATATGAGGGCAAGATAAAATTTGGACTGTAGACTAGAGGCTGCCTTCTTTATCAGGGATTGATATCTGAGTATAGAGAAAGGGGCAGTGGAATCTTAAGTGAAAGACCTGCTCTAGTGGGGTTTTTAGCAGAATCTAGAGCAGATGCTGCTGTTAAAAAAGGGCTGATTAGTAATGCATATAAAATATTGCTTAGTAACTATAAGAATCAATCAGAGGAGATTAGAAAAGATTGAGAAGAGTGACTAGAAAAGCATTTTTCAAAACAATGGCGGACATATGTTTGGCTCCCAAGTATGCAACAACATCCTGAAGGTTTAGCACCTTTCTTGGAGGTATTTGCATAGGTATTTTGTATACCCTAAACAGATTTCAAATAATTTTTCCTGAGGTAGATGGTAAATGTTGAAAGTGTGACTGGAAAGAAGGAGAGAACTGGTCACAAGTGTAATGAGCTGGCAGATTTTTAAAATTACCTACAGAGTACTCTGTCAGAAATATTGGCGGAGCAAATGGCTTTTTGTTTAATTGTGTTGCTGCCAAAAAGCAAGCAATAGAAAATGGGAATCAGAGGCTAAGTCAACTGTATTTGAAATATGTAACATTATAAAAGAGATAAAATAACTTGAAGAGGGATCTTTAGGAATGTGAAGGAGTGAGTCACATTGACATAAATGGCTGTTGTGGGAACAATGCATGTAGAATAATGCTTGATGAGAAGAAGTGAGGTTTATAGAAGGCAGGAATTCAGCAGAATATGTAATGATATATTCATGAGAATTACAAAGAAAGAAAGAAAAAGAAATGTGATGTATAATGTCCGTAAATGGAAAAATGTCAGTATGGTTTATTTTCTGTTAATGTACTTTTGCCTATGTCATAAGTGATAATTTAAGAAGAGTGTTTAAAAATGTGAAGCAAATTAATCCCTTAGCCATGTATATACCACATAACTAGGTCTGCTTTCCATACACATACAAACAAACAAAAAAAACACACCAGTGACTGTTATGGTCTGAGAACAAAAAGGATTTTGGGCTTTACTATCCTGTCATTCTTTTAAAGTGACTAGTTTATTTATGCTTTCCTCTTTCTTAATCTAAAATATTTTATTGAAAGTAAGGAAGAAAGAATGTGCCTTGCTTTTACTCTAAGGTGGCGTAGAAGGTGCAGAGACATCATTCTATTGTTTCTTTCTCTTGCCTACAGCAGTCCCATCCATTGCCCTTGTCTTCCCCCCCATATGTTACCCTTGAGAAAGAAGTGCTTTTCTTGTTGAATGGTTGTGATGAGGAAATGACATTGTGGCATCACAGTCTGTATTCTTCTGTGCCTGACCAGATTCACCTGTCAGGGGACTGATTGTGATCAGAGAATATGAATAACAACTAGCACGTCTACAATATTTAAGAAAAAAAGATTGCCAAGTTAAAAAAAAAAATCTAAGTGAGTCATAGACTGTAATATTCCTCATATTCCAGGATCTCTGTGGCCTAATGGGTTAGTGCAGTAGGCGGTAGTTGACAAGGACCCGGGTTCAAAACGTGGCGGGGTGATTATTTACATGGGCGAAATTCTTGGCTAGGCTTATAATAGCCTAGTATCATCCTATGAAGCTATAATCGTCAGATTTCTGATGCTTTATCCCTTCCATGATTAAGACAGCACCTATGCTCTTTCTGCTTTCTTTACGTATATTGTGTGTAAGCTTATGGCCAAAGCTAAATGACATAAATATTTAACATCCTGTCAGTATGGCACTGCTCTTGGGAGAGTAGTGTATGCATCAACACGTTTCTGAAATTATTCCATTTTCTAATGTTTATGGAACCGCCATCTAGCCATCCGAACCTTATCAGTTGACACTGTTGTGTAGATGTGGCTGCCTAGAGAAGGGTTGGTTTATGATCGGCGTTCCTTCTGGGAGTCTTAGGCCAGTTTCTTTCTTCCTTAGTTTATACTATTATTGGTTGGCTAGGGGATCTATCCTACAGTTTTTTTACCTGATATAGGAGTCAACTCAAAGTAATATAGTATAGTCTTTTGAGAACTTGGCAAAATAATGGCTGTTTGAGGGAAGCGCTTCCAACAGATAAAATTCTTCCCTTTTTCCTCTCACTCTTCCTCTGCTTCTAGGAGGATTACTAGATACGTTTCTTCTTCACCTGAGTAGTGGAATGGTCTGAAGCATTGCTGTCTGTATGTAGGAGTAAATAGTTGTTGAAAGTTGTAGCAAACTATTGATGACTTAGCAAAATGGTTGCTGAAGTGCGTTTGGATAGCTGCATCATATCAGTTTATCACCAGCTGCTGGCACCTCTTCCGAAAGGTCCACTGGTACTGTGTTTGTTACAAAGGTCCACTGGTACTGTACTTGTTACAAAGGTCCACTGGTACTGTATTTGTGTTTGTGTCAGTATAGTTTTTCTCCACCAGAGCCATGATTTTGGAATTTGCAGATATTTTTCCCCATTTAATCTCACCTTTCTCTGAGTATCAGGTGTTAAGCTTTTGCACATCGCAAAATGTACAAAACTTTGCAACTTTCTAGTTTACCTTCTGGCTAACTATATTATCACTTTTGCAGGCAATAAACATGACTGAATGCTAAAAAATGAGCATCTCCTGGTTTATCTTCAATAGTTGACAATGTTTTGATTTTAACAGACAATTTAGTATTATTTAATACTGTTCTGTTTTGTAGCACTAACCAGACTGGTAAGACATTTTAAGCATGTCCCCCACCCCATAGGTGTCTGCCGTGTTACCTTATTGAACTGTTTTCTATAATTTTATGTAGTACTTTTAGTGTAGAGTGTGGAAAATGCCAAGCTGTTGACTTAGTTGATTCTTTGATAATGTAGAGTTGGGATGTTCTCTTTAGCTGATTCATCTACTGGGGTAAGAATTGTGTTTGCTTAGACAGCAGCGGTAGATATTCAGAGGCTGAAATAGTGTATGATGAGCAAGCTAGGTATAGAAAAACTTTAAGAGATTGTTAGGTACCTGCACCAGCTTGTAACATGCTGTGTAACAGCTGTAAATTACTTCTGCACGTTACTTCATATTTGGTGAGACTCCCGCAACATTCAGTTACGCAAAATGTGGCCCTGAGTAAATGATTTAACTGCTAACATAGGTTCCTGAAGACAGACCTAATGAGTCTTGCATAGACAAAAACTTGATATGTGGAGCAGAAAGGTACTGTAAATAATTTGTTTCAAGAGCATTAGGTGTCCCATTGCTGACTACATGTATTCATCTCTAGGGATTACAGACTAGGTTACCGAGGTTACAGTAATCAGGTACTCCCTGTGGTGTTTGTTAGGTGACTTCACTGTTACTGTCAAAAGCATTATGTCGTTCATTTGTCTAGGAAATGGACCTGCAAACCTGCGGTGCACAGAATGGTTATAAATTAAACATAGATGAAGGTTAACAGCCCTTTTCCTTATGTTGCAATTAAAAAAGTAATCACTACTACAAATGTACATCCTTAAAATTACAAACCGATCTATAATTGCTGGTTAACAATTTTGTGGTGCAGCCCTTTCATATTCTGGTTGTAGAACTGCCGGGAAGGCTGGTTTAATTGAGACAGTTTTGGACATGAAAGCCTGACAACCATTACTCAGAATTTATTATTGTATACATGTATGGTAAATGTGCTAGAATTCTCTTCCTGCATTTATTTTTTTTTTTATTCTGAAATTGCAAAGTAATACAAGCATAGTAAACTGCCAGTGGAAGTCTGGGGAGATGTCCTCTTATCGCAACTCCACATTATTTACTATAACTAACAGACAAACCATTTGATTCAGTTTGAATAAACCAAAGCAATTATTTTGTACCTCATTATTTAAACAGTTTCTTGTCAGCATAGACATACTGCTGCTCTGTTCAAACCATGAGCCAAGGTATCTGATCCCAGGAAGAGATATATTTAAAGACATAAATTCACTGTAAGTTAAATCCTTTAGCACTGATTGTTCTCAAGATAGTCATTTCCGTGATTAACTGCTGTCAGTTCCTGCTGTCTATCTAACAATGATGCTTCTTTAGAATTGTTTGACTTGCATTCCCATTCAGTTTTCAGGGATGTATGTTGTGATAATTGCCTGTAAAATATCCTGAGGTTATGTTCCTAGCTTCAAGACAGCACAGCAATCGATTTGTGAGTTTTATTCATTTTTGTTTTTAGAAATATTTAAATCTCACTTTTGTACATAGTACTGTTAGGTTTAAGGCTGATGAGGTAACAGCACTATACACACACTGTTTTTTATCACTTTGTTATATTGAACAGAGTTGATTCCTACACATTTGTTTCAAATTGTTTTGGAAATGTTTCACCATGTCCATCTGTAGTAGACATTCTCTCCTTAACTTGACTTTGTTCATAAATGGTTTTACATTTGTGCTGTCTTAAAATTTGCATATAAAATTTTCAGGACAAGATGCTGGAATACTAAGCCAAATTTTATGTACTGCATCAACATATAGCATGAAACACAAGAACATGACAGCATCTCGAAAGTTTAGATGTGAGTCTGCTGTTGTAAAAACATGTTTGCTGCAACATTTAAAATGACAGAAAAATAACGTTATTTTAGAATAGAGTATTATTTTAGCTCTGATGTTATAATGGACTAATAATTATATGTTTAAAATTTACTGAGTTTTGTCAGCCAGTTGTATACATATGTTGTTGACAACAAAACAACTCAGAACACTGCAGCCTGTGCATGTACGCCTTCTGGTGGTGCTTAACCAGCACAGGACTACATTTCTGGAATTGTTTGAAGTTTTCTAGGATAGTTCCTAGGATAATTGCTCTGTGGTCCAGAGGGATGAAGCTCTGACTGCTGCTCGGGGTACCAGATATTGAGTAGCTATTAAGATGCATGGCAGTGAGTAAGCAGGGGGAGCAAGGCTTCGTACATCTTTGGGGGGGAGGGAGAGGGTGGCTCCTAGGCAGGTAAACTGCTCCAATAAAAGTGGAGGCTTTCATGATACAGTAACCATGTTTGGTGCTTCCAAGTCTGTAATGGTAGCGCTTGTCAGTCCATGGGGAAGTGAGTGTGGGTGCACTCATAAAGGGGGTAGGTGGTGTCTGTGTTGATGCAGATCCTTATGTTAACCACTGGGCGTGGAGTGGGGTTAATGACTAGGATGACACCCTAATTGCCAGGATGCTGATGAGGATGTAATTAACCCTCATGGTGGCCTGAATTTCTGTCCTTCAAGACATCTTTGTACTGGGTACATACTCAGAATGGAGATCTGAATGGGCAGAGTCTGATTGGAGGAGACTTAATGGTCAACAGGCAGAGGGACAAAAACATGAAAGAAAATAAAATTCTTGGTATGGCATGAAACTGAACTTCTTATACTGTAATTATGTGGTGATTTTAGGTATGTAGACATACACGCAGTCTTCATGTTTTACAGGTTATGTTATACTTCTCTTTATTTGGGACATGAAGAAGTAGGTCTCCATTAGTGCGGAAGTCACCTAGTGAACCAGTCCATTTTCCTGTCCCAGTGGGGATAGATCCCAGGAATAACAAAGAAGTACCAGAAGAGTCATGTTAGAGAGTGCGAGTTTGGGTGGAATATCCTGATGATCTGAAGGTAGATTAAATGGTGCTTCCAAAAAGACAGTTCGGGAATGCTACTAGCCAAGTAGTTAAGTAAATTCAAAAATACTTTCAGCTAAATTTTTAATGTTCTGCAGGTCTGTTGAGAAGTGAACATAGAACTTTGTTCTTCAACTCCAGCTTGGCTTTTATCCCCATGCATGCCAACCATCAAGCCATCCTCAATCAGACTTAGCCCATTTTTTCCTCTGTTTCAGGGAATATGCTCCAGCACTGTACTCAGTCAGACTTCGCCCATTTGTTATTCTGTTTGAGGGACTATACTCCAGTACTTGTACTCAGTTGGATTTAGTCCATTTTTTCCTCTGTTTCAGGGACCTATGCTCCAGCACCGTACTCAGTCAGACTTCATCCATTTGTTCCTGTGTTTGAGGGGACTGTGCTCCAGTAATGTACTCAATCAGATGTAGCGCATTTGTTCCTCTGTTTGAGCGACTATACTCCAGTACTAACAGAGTTAAGAGTCATCCAGTGAAGCTGTCATACAAGCAGCCATGCAGGTTGTTTGCCCTTTGCTAGCATCCTTGCAGGTAAACGAGTGTGTCTGTAGTCTTATGCCCATTCCTTAGGCCGTGAGATGACCTTACCCAACTCACTGAAGATTCCTAGTATACCTTTAAGAAGGCTGTACTCTCTGTGATTGGCAGAGCTCCTGTACTATTGCTCGAGATGCCTGTCACCAGTTGGCAGCTTGAAGAGTTGAATGTTTGGTTTCTTGAAGGGCATGGTTTGCATCAGCACTCACCCTCTGAGAGACTGTGACAGTTTGCATCTGTGTGTCACCCCCTGCTAGGATGGTCAAACCTATACCTTCCCTGCTAGTTTTTTTTTTCTACCAGATTTAATTTTTAGCGGTAATTTGCTTTGTAGAATCTTCTTTCAAAGGTTCATATGCACAAAGGGTGATACTGGGCTGTTGGCCAGGAAGCCCTTATAAGCCTAGCCAAGAATTTCATCTGTGTTCTCACAAAGTCAGCATCTGTTCAGCAGAGATACAGGTGGAATCCCAGAGGTATATTTCCTGTTTCTCATCCAGTCGTCCAGGTTTCTCTTAAAGAGGCTAGTGAGGTACTCTGCTTAACATAGAGACAGAGTCTATTCCACAGATGGGGGAGTCGTTGGGACACAAATCTATCCCACCAACAAGTTCTATTAATGTCACAGACCAGGTTGAGGCCTTGCATGTGGGTTGCCTGAGTGGAGTTTGACTTACGGATATGCAGCAACTCCATCAAGGCTGAGTCTGAGATGGCCTTGTATGCCGGACACAGGTCACCTCTGAGCAGTCTGTATGAGACTGAGTAGAGGGACAGGGCTTTTAGCCTATCTGTATAGCACAGGTGTTAGAGACCCTGGATTTTTCCTGGTCAGGAACCTCTGTGGTCTCTCCAGCTGTTGCATGTGCTTGGCAAGGTGCATGCCGAAGGGAGCATTGTACTCTATTATGGGTTTGGTAAGGGAGGAGTACAGGGATGTTATGACCTCCTTGTTCCTGGATGAAATACTTTTACTTATGAGGTGGGTCATGTAGAAGCCTTCCGTACAATGGAGGCAATGTGGTGGTCAAAAGTCAGGTTGCTATCAAACTGGGTGTCCAAGTCCCTAACAACTGACTGCATGCTTAGTATGCTGTTATTAATGTGATAATTACTGGGGATGCCATTTTCCCCATAGGGGATAATGATGCATTTATTCGCATTCAGTTTGAGGCCATGCTTCTGGCATCAGTCATTAGTTTGGGTAAGGCCCTCTTGGAGGATGTTCACTTCACTAGGGGAATTCATGACAGTGCCCAGCTTGCAGTCATCTGCAAACTTGGTCATCCACAGACCACTGATTTTGGCTTTCACCTCAGAAAAGTATATCCCAAATAGAGGCCCTAAGACCGATCCTTAGGTACACCGCTTGTTACAAGTCTATTACAAGAGGTGGCCTCCCCTATTTTGACTGAGTGGGTTCTATCAGTGAGCCAGTTAGCTACCCATCTGGTAACATATGGGTTGATGCCTAGCTTTGAGAGTTTATCTATTATGCCTGAGTGGGGAATAGTGTTGAAGGCTTTGGCTAGGTCAAGGTAAGAGGTGTGCACTGTCTTCCCCTCATCCATGGCTTTGGTGACTGTTTCAAAGAAGGTGACCAAGTTTAACAGGCATGATCCAATGTCCTTGTTTATAAGGTCCATGTTAATGCATTCCTTGGCCTTGCAGATCAGGCTAGTTAGGCTGATGAGCCTATAATTGCCTGAGTCGGGCGCTTCACCTTCGTGAAGAGGGATGACAGTGGTTGTCCTCCATTCTGCTGGGATGAAGCCAGTGCACAGGCTTTGGTTGAATAGGGTGCCTAGTGGTGCTAAGAGCTCTTGCTTGAGTTCATGTAGGACACAGCCAGTGATGTTGTCAGGTCCCATGGAGGCTGTATTTTATGCCTTTGAGAGGGTGTTAATGACCTGC
Source organism: Protopterus annectens (assembly GCF_019279795.1). NCBI lineage: Eukaryota > Metazoa > Chordata > Ceratodontiformes > Protopteridae > Protopterus > Protopterus annectens. Next base: position 928,653,671 of record NC_056739.1, read on the forward strand.
TCCCTGGTGATGAGGGGAGGGGGGCAGGTGCTGGGGATGTCCTCATTTACTGATGGGGGGGGGAGCAGGGGGTGAAGTTTTCACTGAAGTTGTCTGCCAGCAGGTTGACTATATCTATGGCATTTGTGTATGTTTTATTCTTGACCACCAATTCAGAGCAGATTTGGGAGTTACCTTTGAGATTGCAGACATATGCGAAGAAGGTCTTGTGATTGTCCTTAGTGGATGTGGCTAATTTGGACTTAAAGTTAGCATTAGAGGATTTCATCAGTGACCTCATTTGCTTGTTGAGACACAGGAGAGACCGCTTCTGACTTGTCACCTGCTCCTTCTTGGTCCTGGACAGCAATTTTTTCCTTTTATTTTTTTGTCTGTATATTGCTGCTGTCCACCAGACAGGTTTACTCTTCCTTGAGGAAGATGATTTGGTCCTGTCAGGTATTGCTGAGTCCATGCAGCTGTATAGGTGCTCATATAGTTTTTTGGTGTAGGCTTGGACATTAGTGCTTGTTCCAACCGAAGGTAAGGTGGCTGTGAAGCTGCTTTTATCTGCATTCAGGAGGTTGTAGTTAGCTTTGAATATTTTTTTTGTTCGATCCTGACAAAAGGGGTCAGGGGAAATGGTGACTTTGAAAGTGATTGCTTTATGGTCAGATCTTACCAAGGAGGATGACACAGTAGGGGTGCTACAGTGGCTACTCATGTTGGTTAGTACCAGGTCCACGATATTTTCAACTCTTGTGAGGTTGTCGACCAGCTGATCCAATGCATTGGCATTCACAAAGTCGAAGAATCTCTGGGCATTCATGTTTGCACTAGAATAGGTCTTCCGCTCTATGGATGGGTAGTTAATTACCCAGGATCAGAGTAGAAGGTTGAATCCTGATGGATTCAAGTAAGTCCAGATAGGTGGAGTGGGCCTTTTGAGTCATGGTTGGGGGTCTGTAGCTAGCTAGCTATGATTTGAATAGGTGTTTTGTCAACAGTTAACTGCACCTGGAGCGTTTCCTGTGCGTCATACTGTTTGACCAGCTTGGAGGTGTATATGTCTTTGATAAATATTTGAAACTCCACCTTCTTTGGCTTTGTAGCTCTCCGTTTGGGGTCTGAAACTGTGGTAGGACAAGTAACCTGCACTAAATTCACTGGCTATCTTATTAATTTACATAGCGTATTTCACCATATGTTATAATCTCAAAGGTGCAAATAGTTCATCTTATAAGTCTAATATATGCATATTTTAAACAACAACCCAGACTGACATCCTTTACTCTCTGAGTTACTAGAGTACATAAAGCAGTATTTGCACCTTCTAAATTACCCTCATCCAATCACCCAGTATTACCTTACCCGTGTAACCCGTCCATCATAAGTAAGCAAGTTCTTGAGTTGTGTTGTACCATTCTGTTTTTTACAGCATAAAATAAGGCAAGCTACGTTTGTTTCTGTGTTATAGGTAGCGGTACAGTTCTTGTTTGTGCTTTAACTCCAGTGCAGAAACAAAACTGCATGATAGTCACAAATAATGCACTTTCTTTATCTATTGATTAACTCACTAATGTCTGCCAAGTAATATTTTGCAGTATGGCAACAGAGTGCCTCAGCTGATTTAGTGGAAATAAATATACGAGTAATAACATCAGTAGTACTGTGAATGCAATTTGTTAAGTATGTGCAGACTGTCAAGTTAATGAATATTATTTTTTTTTTCATCCAGGCGGTCAGTGATGAGGTAAGTTAGTTTAGTCTGTCCGCACTTTTCCCACCTTATGCACCTTTTCTGTAATGCTTGGCTTGAGAGGTAGTCTAGGTGCATGTAAGATCTAATGGCTGATAAAATCTCATAGACTAAAATAAAATGCATTCTGTTTATGAAAAGACCACACTCTCCTGCATCTGCTAAATGCTTTATTATTATTTCCTTGGAACATGCAGTTCTCTATGCTCTGAAATTTGCTAAGCTTCTTCAAAAATCTTGGACAGTGAGCTCAAGTCTGACCTCCATATCAAGTCAATTGTTAGAAAAGCTAACGAGAGGCTTGGTATGCTAGATAGCCAAAACTTTGACTGACTGTTCCAGCTCCTGTGCACTCCCCATATGCTAACTAACCATCTTACAATGAGCACACACAATATTAAACTAACCTATAACAGAATCACTACTAATACACTTTTTTCTCATGATTACAAAACTTTAAATAAGATTACATGGTTAATGTTTCCTATCTGTCTGCAGTTCAAGTAAAAGTGGCACACAGGCTACTGTACTCCAGTACATGGCACCATCTGTGTAAGATACGTATTTTATAGACACTCCGGGCCTCTTGCCCCCTACTGGTAAGTGGGTTGCCATACTATACAGACACCAGTGGAGCAGTCAGCTGGTGTTACCCACTTAGCAAGTGATGGAAGTAAGTTTCCTCTCAGTGTATGACAGATGTTCTTCGTCTCACATTGCTGCAGTCATAACCTGTGGGTAGTCCGCTGTCCTCGGTCGGCCCGAATACCAAAGTGTTAGGCCGGCGTCGGTCATGGGCGCTCAGAGCTGACGTCAGTACGCCGTAGTACTTAAGCGCATGACCGACGCCATATCCCCAGTCTTTCTTGCGTGGTCCGAAGCAGAAGCAGCGTTTGCAAGTGCCGTTCGGCGTTCTGAAATTTTCGTTTTTCGAGTTTCAGGCCGAAGACCAAGTTGGGCTAAGTACCCCGTTGGGGAATATTTTTGTCTTTTCTTGCTTCTGTTTATCCGGATGTCAGAAAAAGTTAATAACTGTATTTCTTGTGGGAAACAGATACCTCATAGGGACTATCACTCTCTCTGTATTCCTTGCTTGGGGCCTGAGCACGACGTAGTCGGGTGTCGCTTTTGCACTAGATTTAATAAGCGCACCATAAAACGCAGATTAGACTGTGCTAGGCTTGTTTTCGGTAAGCGGTGTAACTACAACATGCCGTCGGATCCTCCGACGCCCGCTACCGCAAAAAAGCGAAAAGATAAATCTTTTAAGTCTAAACCGGATGAGTCGTCCGTTGCGGACGCCGGTTCTATGGAATCTACGGTTGAATCGGTGGATCCAGCCGAGGTCTCGGCTGAATCCCAAGGGGAACCTTTATTGTTACAGGAGTTGGCCTCTCCTGAGTTAGGTCAGGCCGAGGGGGCTTCTCAGGTTTCTGTGGTTCCATCCTTACAAAAAGTTATTAGGCCTTCTACTTCTGTTACTAAAGGCCCTGCTAAGGCTAGACCTGGTCTTTCTGGTACAGGCCACAGCCCTAGTACTTCGGGCTCTGTTCCTAAAAAACACATGTTGAAAATGGCAGAGGATTTGATTACTTTGATTAGGGGTTCTATGCCCCCTCCAGAGAAGAGGCCTAGGGTGGAGACAGATTTAGAGGGATTGGAGCATTCCTCAGATTACTCTGAGTCCTCAGCTGAGGATATTCAGGATTTTCCTCCCTATTCTGATTCGGATGCAGAGGATTCCTGTCCTTCTGCTTCTCCTCCAGAGGATTTTTCCTTTTCTGAAACCTTGCACTCCATGAGGGAGCATTTCAAGTGGGAAGGTCAGGATTTTTCTGATTCTCGTAAGAGGCTTAGGGAATTTTTATTTTTGCCACAACATAGACCTTTGGCTATTCCCCCTGTTTTAGATGTTGTTCAGGATGTTTTTTCTGAAGCTTCCCTTAATCCTGATTCTTTACCCCCTGCCCCTGTCAAGCCAGACAGGTATTACAGAGTTCCAGAGGCACATAAATATTTGTATAAGAGTCCTAGAGCTGACCCGGAAACTATTATCCAAGGACCTAAGGGTGTCAGGGATTCTGTAGTTAAGAATCCAGTTCCTCTGGATAAAGATTCTAGAGCTTTGGATAGGTGGGGTAAAAAAGTGTATACCTCCTCCACGTTGGCTATGAGGGCTTTAAATTGCCAGTTTCATATGCTGAAGTATCAGAACTTTCTGTTAGGTCAGTTGAAATCCAAGGTTGATGCTTTATCTGAGGGTATAGAGTGTAAGGAATTGCAGGACTTAGTTCATGCTTCAGATCAAGTTGGTAAGCATTCCTTGCAGTGTGGCTTCGATGCTCTTCAGGCTTCTTCCAGGGTGGCTGCTACTGGTTCAGTTATTCGTAGACATGCCTGGCTTAAGGATCAAAATTTATCAGAGCATGTTAAAGCTAGAATTTTAGATGCTCCTCTTCAATCTGAAGTTCTTTTTGGCTCTCCTGTGGAGTCAGTTTTGAAAAAGATGGAAGACAAAGCTAAGTCTATGCAGACGGTTAAGGAATTTTTGCAAGTGCAGCCCCCTAAGTTTAGCAGGAATTGGCCTGCAAGAGGATGGTCTTACCCTTCTTCGGATGTTCAGTCTAAGGGCAGGTCCAGACGTGGTAGGGGCAGGGCTCACGCTCAGGGTTCTTTTAGACCTAGGACTTGGAGTTCTCCTGCACAATCTTCTGGTGAGGGAAGGGGTCAGCCTTTTCGTAAACAGACCCAATGACCTGTGTCTCCAGCTGCCAGATTCTTCCTGTCTGGCAGCTCCTCTAGGAGGAAAGTTGGCACTTTTCAAACAGAATTGGCATTTGGTCACCCAGGACAAGTGGGTGTTGGACATAATAAATCGAGGGTACAAGTTTTATTTTCACACTTTTCCTCCTTTCAAAGGCATGCCAGATGTACTTCCTCAGCAAAGGCTGGAGGCTCACGAACAAATTTCTTTGCTTTTGGAGATGGGGGCAATCCAGGTGGTACCTCCGTCGGAAGTAGGCCTAGGGTTTTATTCTCGCCTATTCCTTGTGCCAAAGAAAGGAAACACTTGGAGGCCAATTCTGGATTTGTCCATTCTCAGTACATACCTAGACATTCCAAAGTTCAAGATGTTAACATTACAACAACTTCTGCCTCTGCTAGGCAAAGATCACTGGATGGTAACTCTGGATCTCAAAGAGGCTTATCTTCACATTCCTATCAGACCCAGCTGCAGGAGATTCCTGCTGGCTGGTACTTTTCATTATCAGTTCTCTGCATTGCCCTTTGGCTTATCTACTGCCAGGGTGTTCACAAAGGTTCTGGCTCCTGTAATAGCTTTCTTAAGACTGAGGGAATACAAATTTATCCTTATCTGGACGATTGCCTGATTCTTGCTCAAGACAAAGACAAGTTACTTCAACATCTACAGTATGTAATGGCAGTTTTAAGGTGCCTAGGGTATTCTGTGAACGAAACAAAGTCCAGTCTAGTACCCTCTCAAGACATGTGCTTTCTGGGTGTGAGACTGAATACAGCCTCTCAGATGGCTTTTTTGACCCCGGACAAACAAAGAAATCTTCACCTATACTTCCAGCAATTATCAGTAATGTCCAGGCTGACTGCAAGGACAGTCCTTCAAGCCTTGGGGTTCATGGCATCTTGCATTCTGGTACTTCCCAATGCCAAACTGCATATGAGGAAGCTACAATGGTATCTCAAAAGTGTATGGACTCAACACTGCCACGATTTGGACACTGTCATTCAGATAATACCTTGCATCCAGAAGGAATTCTTGTGGTGGGCTCAGGAATGTCACCTAAACAAGGGACTCTCTGTGACCCGACCAGAGGCGAGTCAGATCTTAACGACGGATGCCTCAGACCTGGCTTGGGGAGCACATTTCAATGGAAAATGGATTCAAGATACGTGGCCCCCCAGACTACAGCATTTGCATATCAACATGAAGGAGATGTTAGCAGTACAATTTGCCCTGATGGCGTTCAAGGACCTACTTCAACCAGGACAGGTGTTGATTCAAACAGACAACACAACAGTCATGTGGTACATCAACAAGCAGGGGGGAACCCATTCTTACCCTCTTTGCAGACAAGCTATGATATTGTGGGAGACTGCTCTAAGTTTGCACATCAATCTTCAAGCAAGGTTTCTGTCAGGAGCACAGAACTCCTTAGCAGATGTATTGAGCAGACAAATTGTGGATCCCCACGAGTGGAAATTGGATCCTCACGTATTCCAACAATTGACAGTGGCTTGGGGAACTCCAGACATAGATCTGTTCGCTTCTCCACTAAATTTCCAACTTCCAAAATTTTGCACAAAGATGTTTCACCCAAAAGCTTGGAAAGTGGATGCTCTATCTTTCAGTTGGAACAACCTTCACGTCTATGCTTTCCCTCCTCTGCCTCTCCTTCCCAAGGTACTCTTGAAAGTCAGGCAGGACAAGCCTTGCATGATTCTAATAGCACCAGATTGGCCACGCCAGCATTGGTATCCTCTGCTGAGGAGTTTAGTTCAGGAGCCTCCTTGGCCTTTACCACTGATTCCTCATCTGTTGTCTCAGTCAAGCAATCATTTGCTCAATGTCAGGGTACAGTCCCTGCATCTAACAGCCTGGCATATTCTGTTTTAGACCCTGGAGGGTCTCAGCTTCCTCCACAGGTTTTAAATGTCATTTTGGAAGCCAGACGGCCTAGTACTAGAAAAGTTTATGCTGATAAGTGGAGGAGATTTTTTCTTTGGAGCACAGCTAAGAGCTTTGATGTCTCAGTGCCTAATTTGAGTTTTACACTACAGTACCTGACTGAATTGCTAGACAAGGGTTTGTCTTTTTCCTCTGTGAAAGTTCATGCTGCAGCCATTTCTGCTCACTATGATTGTGACCCTCTTTTATTTTCTCATCCCTTGTTTAAACAATTTCTTAGAGGGGCAAAAAACATAAGACCCCCACGTAGAGCTCCTACTCCTTCCTGGGATCTCAATTTTGTGTTGGAAAAACTTACTTTACCTCCTTTTGAACCTGCAGCTACATCTGAGTTAAAATTTTTGTCTTGGAAGACTGCTTTTTTGTTGGCCATTACGTCTGCTAGGAGGGTATCTGAATTACAGGCTCTCATGGCAGTTGAACCCTTCCTGATATCCCATAAGGATAGGGTGTCCTTGCGTACTAACCCTACTTTTATGCCTAAAGTTATTTCTAATGTGGCCTTAAACCAGTCTGTTCATTTGCCTACTTTTTATGCTGATCCCCAAAATAAGGGGGAAAAAGTCTTGCATTCTTTGGATATTCACAGGCAGTTGCGCTATTATTTGAGCAGAACTAAAGAGTTCAGGCAGACTCAACAGTTATTTATTTCTTTTGCTTTGGGTTCTCAGGGGAAAGCTGTTTCAAAGCAAACTATTTCTAAGTGGATTGGCCATTGCATTGCCTTTTGTTATTCTCATCATGGAAAGGATGTTCCTGTTGGGATCAGACCTCATTCCACTAGGGCTACTGCCACTTCTACTGCCTTTTTAAGGGGGGTAGCTACTAAGGATATTTTGGAGGCAGCTACTTGGAGTTCAGTACACACTTTTACTAAACATTACCATCTCCCTCTTTATTCCAAGTCTAGGGCTGGGTTTGCCACTGCAGTTTTACAGGGCATGTTAGCAGCTCCTAATGCTTTTTAGTTTCCAGCCTCCCTTTACCTTTGCTTTGGGATTCTACCCACAGGTTATGACTGCAGCAATGTGAGACGAAGAACATAGTACAGTTTTGTACCTACCATAAATGTAGATGTTCGAGGATCCACATTGCTGCAGTCCAATTTTCCCTCCCTCCTTCCCCTCTATAGTTTGGGGTTACTGTGTTTTCTTTTGGGATAATTATTATTTTCTGCATGTGGGTTGTTGGGTACTTTCTATATTTGCTATGGCCTTTCCTTTTTAGGCCTTCTGACATCTGGGGCAAGAAAGACTGAGGATATGGCGTCGGTCATGCGCTTAAGTACTACGGCGTACTGACGTCAGCTCTGAGCGCCCATGACCAACGCCGGCCTAACACTTTGGTATTCGGGCCGACCGAGGACAGCGGACTACCCACAGGTTATGAACTGCAGCAATGTGGATCCTCGAACATCTACATTTATGGTAGGTACAAAACTGTACTTTTTCCTCCAACCAAGGTATTGAAATGACCAAGTATTGTCAGAGCCATGGGTGTACTTGTGTAAAGTTTCCTCTTCTTTTCCAGTTTCTTTTGTTTTGTTGAAGTTTCGTGCCATAACTTACCAGCTGTTCAGTATGCAGGAGACTCGAGATGGAGAAGTAGCTGCAAAGAAGTCAGAAGTGTTTGCAGATTCAGAGATGCTTTTCTAACAAGAATTATTTGCAGATTATGATTGCATGGCATTGGGAGTTGCTGAATAAAGTGAGAAAGTAAACATTGCAACCCCTCATTTGTAATAGTTGCCTGATGATATTTTATGCATTATGATAAACTAGGTAGGACCCGAAGGTGATATGGCTATAGTGTTGTTGTAAATAATTAAATGAGTTTGTGAAGAGAATGTCAGTGTGACTGAGAAGGAAGGGATTACACACAAAAATGAGGAATTAGATATTGACAGAAATATATATGCGAGTGCTGGAGTGGGGAAAGTGTTAATACCAAGAAAGCGAACTGAGCAAGAGAAGGGAAATGGGACAGTTAATTGGAAATTAAATCAAGATTATGAAGTTAGGGCTTTTATTTTGTTTGGAAGAGAAATGTTTTGAAATATATTTGAGAATTGACTTGCTATGGAAGTTATTTTTTGGGGGGTGTAAATCTAAAGCTAATACATTTCCATGAAATAATTGCACATTCATTGCTCAGAATGTGTCAGTCAAAAAGCAATCCAGTATTCATTTTATAACTGATGTAAAAGTTCTACTTCATAGTAACAAAATTTCACATTACTGACTTTTAAATCACCAAGATGAAGTAACCGAAACAACGCAATCACGAACACTGACAATACTGAAACCCAAAATCATGAAAACCAAAACACTGAATAGTACTCCCTATATCCTACAAACTACTGTAAAAACAAACACAGCACGTCGTTTCTGTTGTAAAGTATTACAACAAAAAAATGCATCACTGTAAACCGCATAACTTCCCATTCAAAACACTAAATTTTAAAGGGGGGCACACCTATTACTGTAAACATTCCACTATCACATATTAAACACTGCAGCTACATCTTTGAAATATACAGTGACATCATGTGTACAGCAGAAACACAAAATCTAAAGACAGAATTGTACATTCTTTAAAGCCCACTGTACCTCGCTCTGCATTCAGAAGCTCCAAGATCTGCTATAACTCCGCAGTATATATGTGTGTGTGTGTGTGTGTGTGTGTGTGTGTGTGTGTGTGTGTGTGTGTGTGTGTGTATATATATATATATATATATATATATATATATATATATATATATAATATTTAAATATTTACCAAAGCTGTTCTTGTCTTCATTCTTTGGAGACATAGGTAACATACAGTGGTAATTCTTCATGATTTTGCATTTCGGTGTTGTCAGTGTTCGTGATTATGTTGTTTTGGTTATTTTGTCTTTGTGATTTAAAAGTCGGTAATGTGACATTTCATTAATATGAAGTAGACCCGATGTAAATAGAAAGAGTTAGATTCATGTTTGAAAGAGTAGTATGAAAATGTAAGCAACAATGTTGTAGTGAAAGATGACGGAAATGTATGGATGGGGGGATGGGTATGCATGGTAACATTAAACATGAAAGAAGGAAAAGTGTGGAATCTTTCAAGTGTTATAAATGTTGATGATACTAAAAGACTTTTGAGATATTGGGGTCAAATCCGTTTTTTTTTCTGTGTGAAAGGAGAACACTTAATTTGACAGTGTAATAAAAGAATGTGTCCAGTGTAGTGAAAAAAGTTATGGTAAAAAAAAAAAAAAAGTTAAGCAGAATGTTATAGATGCAAGAAGAACATACATTTTTGGATGGGATGTTGTGAAAAAGCGAGAGTAAAAGCGAGAGGAATTTAGATGATGATGATGACGATGATGCACATGAAAATTGTGTTTCTGAGAACATCATGCAAAATAATGAAAATGTAGCTAATGAAATGTTTGAGGTTGACTTGTGGAAAAATGATGAAATAGATACGAAAAGGAAACAAAATCAAGTTACAAATATTGCATTTTTGCAAAATTAATATGATGCTTTGTAGATAGAAGATAGTGAAGTAAGAGGTGCCCAAGATGGCAACGTGTTAAAGGCAGAAAATTTATCAGAATAAAGTGTCAGCGATAGAAAGAACAAAATTAAGATAATGACATCAAAAGAAAGAATAAAGGAAATGGATAAATTATTGGTTGTTCAAATTTCCATCTTGCTGAACTTCTCCGTGTTCGAAAGTTCATATCAGCGAATGCACTGTGCATTCGCTGATACGAACTCGAAGATCGTGGTATGGGAAATTCACCCCTTTCCTCACTATAGTGCAATCTTGGAGTTGGAATATATAGTTAGCAGGGGGGTGTGGGGGGATACAGCCCCCCATGGGGGGGGTGCAGGGCGGCTTGAGGTATAGGAGTTTCATTTACCTGAGCTCCTATACGGACATAATGTGAGCTGTTCAGCAACAATGTCAAATCTGGTGAATTTGTTCAGCTGATATGACATGACGTGTTATAGATTTTTACTTTCTTTTTTTTTTCCAGTGTTTTGAACGGAATTTATTTTGATAGTAAACCTAAATTATTTATTGCTTTTTTTAATGAGAAATAAGTGATTAATGATATATCTGTAGCATAGGAAGGTAAATGCTGATATTACTTGTTTGGCAGATATAATATATTTAAACAAAGTACAAGTATTTGGAGATGTTAAGGGCAAATAAAATCATTTTGAGCTTTGGTATTGAATAATGTTTGGGCATAGCAATATTTATCAGTATATTATTACAATTTTTAAACATACAATAGTCAAGGCAGGAAGGGTGTCTGTAACTAATACAAAAAAGTTCCATTGAGAATTATAGTAGTATATGTGTATACGGAGGGTGAAAGAAAGATTATTTGAACTGATTATACCAGATGTAATAGTAAGTATTGATATAAATCTTGTAGAGGTTGTAAACTGTAGTCTTAGAAAAAAAGGTAACATGACAAGGGGTATAAAAAAGTTCATAGAAGTTATAAAGTTTGCACATTTATTGTTAGACCATTAGAGAAGATTCAGTTTTGCAAGGGCTCAATGTTGGACTGAAAGAGACAATGTATTATTTTCAGAAACACTAAGAGAGATGAAGAAAGAAAGAATATTAATAGAATTTTCAGATAAGTATGGAATCTGGGCAAAAATAGGATTGGGATATCAACATTATAAGACAAGGGAAAGGAATAAAAAAATAAATGGATTGCATGTAGATAATATGAAGTATTGAGTTGTGCAGGCAAACGGTTATAAAAGGAGAATAAAAATACAGTCTTTATGTTTAGTAATTTGACAGATTGGTGGGAAGTGTAACAAACATATAAAAAGTGTATATTGAGATAGAAAGGGTTTGTTTAGGAAAAAAGTATGAGAAAATAATAGAAAAAAGTGAGAGAGGTGTTACAAGAAAACAGTAATATAAAGAAGGCAAGAGAGTTATATAAGGAAAGTGAACAAAAATGAGAAGTTTGTTAATGACACAGTAGTATTTCATTCAAGTAAGAAAATAAATCTCTTTTTTTTCAGAAAACCATATTAAAAAGCAGGAAATTCATCCATCATTGGCCTGTTTTCTTATTTTTTCACATGGTATTAGGGTATAGATGGTTTATTGGTGAATAAACAAAAAGACATTAAGAAATAGTGAGCTTTTAAAGAAGGCTATATAAAAGACATGAATATAATAGAAGAGTACAGTTGAAAGAGGATATTATCTTTGAGCAAGATAACTTTATTAAAACTGCAGGGTGCTTTAATAAGAATAAATAAAAATATGGCACCTGTTCCAAATGGATTAGAGTATGCATTTTATAAAAATGGAGTTATATCAAGTAAAATATTTTCTGAAATTGTTAATTGTGTATTATTAAAGGTTTAAAGATGAGAGTATTTGTGAAGGGGTAATAAAATTAGTATGGAAGAAAGGGGATAAAAAGGTCTGGAGAACTGGAATCTATTTGCATTAACAAATAACTGTTTACAAATTTTTGTTTCAATTTTACAAAATAGATTTGAGAAAATATTCAGTAGGGTATGGCTAAAGGGAGTTTTTGTTTCAATAGGGTGACCCATACAAGATATGTTAACGAGTGTCAAAGATGGAGTCATTAATATTGTAGAAAAAGATGATGTAATGAAGATTATGGGTTGCGATATAAACAAAGCTTTTGATATATATCACATGATCAGCTTGGGTGTATCATGTAGACATTCCATATATTTAATAAGAATAGTACATGTAGTAAAATGTGCTTATAATAGTGTCATAGTAAATGGCTGGATTACAGATGAAATAAAGATTGGGGAGTGAGACAGGTTATCCACTTAACAGTATATTATTTTCTATGGTAATGAATGTGGATTTACAAAACAAAATATTAGAGAAGCAAGATCTACATTTAAAAGGAAGTGTATATAGTTTTACTAAAGTCTTATGTAGATGACATACTGATCACAAAGAACATAGGCTGGTTGTTAGATGTAGTAAAACAATCATACATTTGTTTAGGTTTTGTTGTTCTTAATGTGAACAAATGTAAGAGCAAAGGTTTTAGTGAAGTCACAAGAAAAGCACGAATATATTTCAGTAGAAGTGAGTTCACGTTATTAGCTATTGGTTTTGAGGGTATAGACAAATGAAAAATTAGTGGTTGAAGTTAATTGAAGAAATTAAAGAAATCTGTGAAATACAGAGTGCATTTAAGATGAGTTTTAAGGAAAAATATGTACCTAGTAAATACAGTAGTGTTGGGTAAATTAAACTATTTATCTTCTATTATAGCATTTTCAACAGAATTAGAGGAGATTATTGCAAGCAATGTTTTGTATTTTGGGGGATCTAGAATATACCCCCAAAAGGAGGGGACATTTATAATAAAATGGAAAAAGGAGATTTGACATTAGTAAACCCAGATACGTTTCTGGAATCCTTCAATTAATTTTGAAGTTTAAGAAAAATGAAGATTGATGAGGAAAAGAATATTGCTTAATTCATAAGTATGAAATACACTGATTTATTGGAGATTAAAAATGTTAATACAAGTTAACATACACAGAGGATGAGGAATCTGGACTGTGGAAGATCATCAGGATTTGGAAAATGGTTTATGAGCAGTAAAGAAAATATGGTATGAAAAAATATTTATAAGAGTTTTATTATATTGACCCATGGATAAAGTTAATACTAGAATTAAAAGCAGCTATTGAAAACAGTATGAAAAGGTGTGAAAATGGGCATGAAGAACACTATCCTAAATGAAGGTTAATGTCATATCAAGCACTCAAATAAAGACTGTGTAATTATCAAGTAAGTAAAACAAGGTGCATGTGTTCTTACAATGTCTGACCGTGGTAAGATTATGGGAAAAATAGGTAAGATCATATGAAGGATGACACATTCAGGTGAGCTGTACCCCTAATGCTGTGCAGCACTGTCAGCAATTGAAAATTAATCAAGTAATCTGCAGTGGCTATAGAACCCTCAGCCTTCTGATTTGCCACCACCAAACCATATGTGCTACCTGCTGAGCCACACTGACACATTGCATGTGCTGCCAAACCTTCTGTTAGTAAATCTTATGCTTTAAGCTTTTTCTCTTGGTCTTCCTTGCAAATGGGCTCTGCCCAGTTTGACCTTTTAGTCAACAAATGTACATAAATTCTTCAGTCCTGAATCTGCTTCACTATCACATATAGTTTTTCCTTTTAAAGCACAGTGAACATTTATAGTAATTGTTATTTAAACAGTGCCAGCACCTTAATGTTTAGTGCATTCACCCTTGATTGCAAGTAATTTAAGAGAGCTGTGAGTTCTATCTCCAGACATGCTATTTGGATTCATGTACAAGTACTGACAGTGGAATCTGGGACTAGAGTAATGCCAAATCCCTAAGATGGGGCATTAAATGAAGTTTCATTTTTCAGTGTTGGTGGTCAGTCAGATGGATGTCTTGAAATCCAGTGAGCATTATCATCAAATAACAAGTATGTTTTCCTGGTCTCTTAACCAAATTTCTGTTGGTATAGATTTTGACTCGGGTGTTCCCCTGAAAAAAAAGACAATTGATTCAGTGGGATACACTTGTCTGCACAGTGCATTAAATAAATTACAGATGAAGAAATCCTTGTCACAGTGCTGAAGACATTTTTAAGGCTTGTCAGCAGACAGTAATGTATTTCCATGTTTATCAAATGCATTCTGTTATCCATAAAAGCAGTGGAAATGTTGCAGTAGTGTGTGTTTTTAGTACAGTTAAGAATGACAGATGACCACATTTGTCCAGACAGTGGTATTTACATTGTCTGTACTGAGCTATTTTACAAATGAATTGAAAAACTGACAGGGCAAAAAGTCTGATGATATTCCCTAATGTAAACATCTGGTTGCAATGTGAGTTGAGCACTTACTCACACATGACAGCTGCCTCGAGACAACAGGCCCACTTTCTTCTACTGCCACAGTCTGATATGAAAGAAACTGACATCAGAAAGAGGAATGGGCAGTGTTTTAAAGAGAATAATGTAGCAGTAAACATGATTATTTTCTCCTGCCTTGAGTGTGAATAATATAATGACAGCTCATCTCAGGAGCACAAAAGCAGTCCAAAATAAATAGTTAAAACACCAAAATCTGCAAGGTACATTGCAGGCAGAAAGAACATTATTCTTGGCTTTTGCTCAGTTTTAAAGAATCATGTATGAGTTCACTGTCTGTTTTTGAAACGGGGAAGGACACATTCTTGACATGGAATAGTTATCCTAGTCAAAATACAGAAATGTAGAAAGATCTTTTTTTAAATGGGAAATTTATTATAGTACTTTTATAATGTAGATGGATTCTGGAGGCAGCAGATGGCAGTGGAGATGGGGATGACATGTTTGAGAGGGAGAAAGAGTAAGGAACATTAGATTTATAAAATAAGATAAACATAATTAACACATCCTGCATGGTACTCTCTACTTATAACTTAACATTATGTATACATAGTGTGTCTCATAACGTTGCATTATGTCAGTGCAAACGTTTGCTCTCAATACACAGAGATTCAGCAGATGCCATTCTTAATTTTGGTTCCATTATGTTAGAATTTATGAATTTGATCTGTTAAGTGCTTAAACTGCAGAAGCAGGAAAACATATCTAGTGAAGGATAATATATGGAGAAAATTGTATGCTACAATACAATGCATTTGTTTTACGTAAGTAATGACCACTTCATTCCTGCCACGTAGTTTGTCCAATAAAATTAAAGGCTTAAGCCAATAGGGTGGTCCACTAATCTAGTAAAATGATCTGGACCAGTTTCATATTATTGTGCCAAATTAACAGAAGTGCCTCTATATGTTGGATTCAAGGGCTTTTTTGTGGTTAGCAGGTTATGATAGCTGTCTTGTTTCAGGTATCTTTAGCTTAGTTGTCTAGGACTACTAGCTTATAAGCAATAGACTGGAATGAGGACAGAAATTTAATTCCCTGACCTCTTATGGTTATCCCAATGCTCTAACTCTTAAATTCATCCCAGACAGATGTCTTTTAATGCTTGTGCCAGTTCTCTGGGAGAACAGTCATAAGAAGTCTGAGCCCTTGGCATCGATACCTGTCACTGCATAAAATAGTGGGATGATGTGGACAGTCCATGATGAAAAGAGCTTTTCTGTGATAGGCTGCTCACTGAAAAAGATTGACAACTTTAGACTTGATGTTCAGGTCTGTGCTGCTTATTCTGCTACAGGTAAACCACAGCTGGCGAGTGCCGATTCTTCTCAATCTGAAAGTCGTCATAGTAACTGTATTTGTCAGTACCCGCCTCAGCACATATCAAAGTGCAGCCAGATTTTGTGTTATGGACTTGCTACAGAGGTAACAGACCATAAGCACTGTACACTTCAGTTACAACTGAATCAACCGTCCTGCTAGCATTTTCAGCATAAAGTCTGAGCTGCAGGTGGTTGCTTTCTTCACAGTGGGATGGTCTGATACACAAAAATAACCACTGTGGTACCTGTGCCAGGAAGAGAGAAAGAGAGTTTTAGCATTATGGCATGCTAACATGAGAAAGAAATATGAGGATTAATGGAGCTTTTCAAATACCACATAGAAATAAATTTACACTTGCAGTTTCTGATGTATGATTTTTATAAATTCATGGTTATATCAGAGGCAGTAAAGTCCCGTAAAAAGTAGATTTATTTTGTTTGTTTTGCATTCATGACTTCCAGGACTTTAGTCTCTTGCAGGAAGCAGTACTGCTAGGAATTCGCCACTGTGATCCCAGATATTTTTTTTCTGTTTAGCATACATTTACTTGTATATTGTGCATGTGTATGTGTGTATATTTTTATGCATGCTAATATATACATAGATATACATGCAGGTTTGTATAAAGTAGTACCAGTAATTAGCATTTAGCACACTCTTCCCGTGCCATGTTTACTTGCAGTATGGAGGCTGTTTATAAATATGTTAAAGTATGGGGACCTGAATAGACTCTTGGGGAATACCTACTGTTGCATTTAGAAAGGAGGAGATGTCTGTCTGCCGTGTCATTGCCTTTTTCTTGCCAGTGACGTAAGTGTTAAGTGAGGAGAGAGCTTGTGTGCCTAGTCTTAATAAAGAGAGCCTGTTTAGCAGATGTTGGTGGGATACAGTATCAAAGACCTTTGATAGGCCCAAGAATGCTGTGGATACAAGGCTGCCTTCCTTTCTGCTTTGGTTGATGGAGGTGGTGAAATGAAGAGGCGTAGAAATACTCCTGTAACATATGGGAGACATGAGATTATTATCAGAGAGAAAATGAAGTATTTTGACCTGCATGTGTTTTCTACTGCTTTAGAAACGGGCGACAGAAAAGCAGTGGGCCGATAACTGGAGTGAGCTATGGAATTCCCACCTTTATGCGGAGGTAATATATAAGCTTTTTTCACAGTTTTGGGACAAAGCTTTCCCTGACTGAGCAGTTGGTTAGTATGGAGAACGCTGTACGCTACAGTGTCAGCCATGACAGTGATGCTGTCTGCTTGTGCATCGTCTGAGGCAAGAGTGGCGGGTTTTAACGAGGAAAAGTCTTTGACTAGAGTAGGTGAGTACTGGCCGGAAGTACAGTTTATTGGAGTGTTAAGCAAGTTTATGAATGAGGAGAGTTAGCTGTGCTTTTAGTAGAGAGGTTGAAGTATTGTTTAAATATAAGTTGAACTGTATTGCAATACTTTCAGATTTGCTTGAGTTAGAATGTTCTGGGTGAAGGAGCTGATTGACCAAGGACCAGAATAATTTGGGGTTTGTAGGTTTGTGTAATACATTTTTCTGTCCTTAATTAAATTTTGCATTTAGTTGCGATTTTCAGCTGTTTACATTTCAGTAAGTTGGCTTCAGTTTTGAGTTTTTCCATTTTAACCTTTGTCCCATGGATTCATTAATTTATTAGTTTGACTCAGTAACCCGGGAGATGGATTCAGTTTTACTCTTTTATTAATTATGGTGGCCAGTTTGTTTAGAATACTTAGAAGAAATGTTGTTGAATGAGGATATTGCTACATCCGTTTGGAGACCATGTAAAAATATCTGGTTTACAGATTTTAGGTTGAGATTATGGAAGAACGGTAGCAGTGGCAGG
Organism: Protopterus annectens; assembly: GCF_019279795.1. Classification (NCBI taxonomy): domain Eukaryota; kingdom Metazoa; phylum Chordata; order Ceratodontiformes; family Protopteridae; genus Protopterus; species Protopterus annectens. The sequence goes on from NC_056739.1 coordinate 928,671,265, forward strand.
GCTAGACACCTGGCAGTATGAACATTATCTCTAGATTCGGACTGCCATTGTTGAAGTGACTTCCAACCCCATATGCAGTAATGTGAAAAAGGGCTGATGGATGGATAGATTTGTGTTTATTTGGTAGACTGGACTAGTTCTGTACATGATTGCAGAGAAAAGTGCTGAAATGAATATAGAAAAAAAGGCATATGCCAGCTCCGTTGGTGTGGAAAATGATTTGCGGTTGTGATAATTGTAATATTTTGGTAGCAGTTGAGAAAGAGAAATATTAAAACCCCAAAATATTTTCATATCCTTTCTGTGTTAGAATTTCCTCCTAGCCAAGTCAGTTAATTTAATTTGCCCCGATGGTTTTGTAGGACTAAAGTACTACATAACATTTCAGTGCTAACCTGATTAAATCATCTACAATGAATGTTATCTAAAAGCACATTGTTTGTTTGTCAAAGAGTACAGTAAATGAAGTATTTTTTTTATATTTTTATTTTCGATGAGAAAGCCGTTATTAACCACGTTTCACCTGACATTCTCTACCTGTTCCGAGTGCAGGCTGTCTGTAAAAACGACCTGCGCAGCGATTATAGTCAGACAATGTTGTTTCAAGGTAAGGATTATTTGCAGTATAATGCAGCTTAAACTTGTTAGACAATTTCTGCTTGTATCTTCTACGTTTTTGTTGCAAATTAGTACATTACGAAATGTATTGCAGCAGGAGATTGACTTAACAGTACTTAGCTAATAAACCCTATTGTATGTGTGTGTCTGTGGGGATTATCGATGTCCTTTTAGATGTTTTTTTTTTAATATTCTCTACAGCCCCCTATGTAAAGGAATAGAATTTCAAAGTAGGACTTTATCTTTGCTGAAGTGTAGGTTCTAAATACTTTGAATTCCCAGGTTGCTAAATAATTTCATTGAAAACGGAAGAAAGGGAATGCTATTAGCTTGAGACCTACAAGCAAGTTCACAAGGTTTAGCGTAATCAGCAGTTAACATTTTTGAAAATGCATCAGCAAGATGTTGACTTTGTAACTCTTTTTAACCTGAAAATTATGCAAATGTATATTATCTGAACAACAGATTTTAAGTAAGGGTGACAGGTGTCAACTTTAGGGTGACGCTGCTTATTTCAGAAATACTTGTATGTGGAGTAAGCAAAGCCACGTCTTGAGCAGCAGAAAATACGAACTAGCATAGCAAATGCTGCTTGTAGTTTTGTCGTTTGAAATTTGATTCATTTTAGCAAGATAGCTTCATATTCAAGTACAGTTGCATTAGCTGGTTAAAAGGAAACAATTAGTGGCTACTGTTTTTTAGGGAAAAAAAATCTCATAACCTGTTATCATTCTGGATGCTTATAACATTAATCCAACTCACTCTAAACAACAAACAGTGTTTTAACATGACTTTATTTTATTCATGTTCGGTAGTGGTACAGAGCAGCATTGTTAGTTTATCCCTGCTGCTTTTTATCGGCATGGCATGTGAAACGTGTTGTCTTCCTCAGGTAAGATGTAAAGCTGCTTATTCTAGGTAAGGCAGTCCTGTGTTCACAGAAGGAATGTATCCCTCAAACTGAGCAACCATTTACATTCACTGAGCGGGTAAGAATATAAATCTGCACAGTATCTGGGGTCACTGTAATTGAGATGCACTGCTACTTGGTTGTGATTGTTTTCGCTCAGTGCCTGTGTGCGTTTCTTACAGCTGTGTTGTGATATCTGAGCGTATACTGTTTTTATTCCTGTGATGCTGAGTGAATCTTGCTTGCTAATTAATGGCAAAGGTCTGATGATTCATTTTGTCAAACATGTTGACAGAAAAATGAATTGTCATTTTTATAAATATGCAAGTGTTATTTTGAAAAACAGAATATCTGGTCCCATTCTTTCTGACCAGAAACACCAACTTTTAAAGGTAGTCACTAGTTGTCTCCAAGCCAGGAAGTTACCTGGTACCTCCATCAGCGGGGAAACAAGGTATTTGTGTTTTTTTCCCATAACTCCCAAACTCTGAGGTTGCCACTGTATGTGACCTGCAGTACCAGCCTCCAGGGCACACATTCTTATGTTTACAAAAAGTCTGACTTGCTTAGTAAGTATGTACATGTTGTAGCCCAGTAGCTCGGTGCAACATTCTGTGACATCCAGCCTCCAGTGGGAGTCAGGAAAGACAGAGGGCCTCACAGCTTCCCTTCCACTAGGGTGCGAGAGCTGGCAGAATGGATGAGGTTGCATTATCTATACTTATTTCAGTCCATGTCCCCCAGGCAGTTCCTTCAGTGCATGGGCCTCTGTTTTTTCCATACTAACTTTTTTTATCTCTACCCTACAGCCGGCCATCTGCTGCCGCCAGTGTCTGTCCATGTCTACCAGATCTAACGAGTACTCCTTAATGCCCCTTGACTTGTGCAGAGCCATACTTGAGGCTGATAATAAGATGGAGATGTCTAAGTTGCGGTTTCATATTGCTTCCAGGGATTTTCTTCTCTATCCCATAACTTCCCTGTTACCCCACCATGTACACATGTTGCTCCTATGGACAAATGTGCAGTGGGGAAATGCAGTGCATTACTTCCTACTCCACAGTGACTCAGCCAATGCCCTCTGCCCATTTCCACCTATGGACATGCGTCTTCATACATCTCCAGCCTCCACCAGATTCCAACTCAAGGAATTTGCAGGTGCCCGTGCTTTTCCTTTGCCACACCTCTGCCTCTTGAGTCACTAATTGAACCCTGGTCATCTGGATTTAATCCCTCAGGACTTAATCCCTCTACACCATGGCATGACTGTGATCCCAGCTAGATTTGATCTAATTTACGGCATCAGTCCTTTGTGCCTTGCTGTCAATAACATCACAACAGTTTGGTTTCACTACATGCAGTATGAAGATTATATATGTTGATGTCATAAGGCTTTACACTTCACAGAAAATACGTGTTTGGTGAGCTAGGATCAGCATTAACATTTTCTGTCTTGCAATTTTTCTTCCCGACATTGTTTCTTTTGAAGAATTTGCTACAGTGGAAGGACCCTGAATTTTCACCTGAACAAGCTACTACTTGGAACTATTCAGTAACTATAGCTTTTGTATGTTATGTTTTATATTGACTTGATAACTAGGTGACAGTATATGCAGGTAATCAAATAGCCTCATTTTATGCCTCACCAGAGGCTTCCACAAAAGTAAACAAGTTAAGCTTTCCTGATTTCTAGTTATGCCATAGCACTGGTCACCTATATGTACCTGCTCCTGCTGTAGCTATGGATACGGCATATTTTCAACAGGAATTGGCTTGGCAGAGGTGTACCATCTTGACTTTCATGTATATATTGTATGTAGTCACCTCACTGTTTCTGCAAGTTATATTCAGTTGAGTATTTTAGGTTAAAAAACTGCTGTACATAAAAACTGAAAAATAAATATTTTCTGCATATTTTGTATTTTGTGCAGTAATGTTGTCTCTACATTACTCTGAGTAGTTTATTTTCTAAAGTCCCATAATAGCCTAATGGGGATTGCTCTCATTTTGTTACTAGGATTTCCTTAAAATGAAGTAGAGGCAAAACAAATTTTGTGGTTTTCTGTTTTCAGTAATTTACTAAGGGAGCTAGCCCTGTCAAGAAACAGGAAACACATTTTGTTCACTGAGACAACACACTGGACTCCTTATCGGAAAGTAAGTTGAGAAGTTGTTATGGTCTCAGAGACCAGGGCTGGACTGTAGAGTTTAAAAAGAAGCCTGTCCACAAGATGTTTGGTCATAATGTACATTCTAAGCTTTAAGGTAGTGTACATGTCCCATTGGTCTGATTGTGGCCCTTCCTTTTAAGCAGCAGAACCCATGACATTTCCTGACAGTGGATTTGGGACCCCACCTTGGCCCAACCATAGTCTGAAGTCAGTGCTACTCAGAAAAAAAGGTTGTACATAAACCAGCTAATGCTACATGCAGTCTTATCTATCTTGGAATTTCTGAAACCGGGTGGAGCTGAGATCAAAATCTCCCATGTTCATTGTGTTGTACATAAACAAAAACATACAGGGTGGCATTTACTCATACCGCCATTACAGAAAGGAGTTGAGTTTTTGGCACTTGGCTGTAGAAAAGGAGCATCACATAAAGTATTGTTCTTACCCCGTAAAGTGAATGTGCTATTGGACTTTCTGAGCTGCAGCTCCAGTCCTGTACTTGAATAGTGGATTCAGGAATCCTATTTGACTGTGATTTCTGTGGAATGGAGTACCCCAGAGACTGACCTATGTGCCACTTTACTGATTGTGGTCCTTTCCCTGATCTGCTGAGTTGAGCAGGGCAAAAGGGAGAGTTGATGGCTGATGCATTCTGCCTCCTGTAGTTTGGAAGATTTCAATATGTCTTTCCACTCTTTCTGATCTGTTCCTTGCTCAATCACAAAACTCCGAACAGTAAGTCCTAACCTACCTGTATTACCATGCATTGCAAAGAAGGTTGTGGTTTCAAATCAACAGTGCAGATACCTTCCAAGTAGAAGGTAAAGAAGGGCCTCCTTTATTTAAGCCGCGGGCCAGTTTCACTTCAAGACCTAGATCATTGTTAGATCTCTTGTTTCCACTGGACGTTGCATTCAGAGTTTGGAAGGTGATTACAGGATGAAGGTCACCTTATGTATTTTGTGAAAGAAGTTCTCCATTTCAGCAGAGAGGTACCCTGTGCTCACTAACCTGTACAGTTTGCAGGTAGTTCTGACTTACCTCAAGTACCTATTTCCTTTAAATGTCAATGTTTCCACAGTCAAGGGACAAGTGTGCCCATCATGACATTGTGGAGGGCGGACATCCGACCCAGTAGTGCCTGATAAAGCATATTTTTCCTTTTTTATATAATTATTTGGCAATTAAAACCGTAGCCATCAAGCTTCTTTATCACTGCTATGACTGTAATTGTATTACCAGTCCTGCCCTACACCTAGCATCCAATGATATTAATGTGGAACTTGTATATGATCTGCCATTGTGTTCCTGATTGCTGGCATTAGGGCCAAAACCTTAGATGTTATGTAGTCCAATCTCGCCTACATTCTTACCCATGGGTTCGGAGACGAATATCGGCTCCGACTCAGCCAAACTTTTCTAGCTCAAAGTCTTCTATTGGCTGGGCTAAGCAGGTATCCCATGCCGCACTGCTCCATATCCCCAGATCTCGTTTGCCGCTCATGTAGCTCGGACGTGGTCTCGCTCTTGGCTGTGGCTAAGTACGCTTTTTTCTTGTTAATTGAGAAAATTACTTATAAACAAAAAGCTATTTTCATAGCTAGTGTCTATTTAGTGTTGTATTTGGTTTCGGTAGTGTGTTTGTGGTTTTTGGTATCCCGCTAACTGTTCTTTCGGGCTAGGCCCGTTTCAGTTAGAGGACCTAGTCCTCTTGTCCTGTGTTCGTGCTAAAACCGTTTAAGTTGGAGGTTTTAGTGTCGGTTTCCCCTTGCTATTCATGGTCATAAAACCGTTTTAGTTAGAGGTTTTTGGCCTTTTTTGTTTCAGTGCATGTTCCTTCTGAGGGTTGTGTGTGCCGTGCAGTTTACAAACTTGTTCCCGCGTTTTGTGGTGTTACGTGTCTGTGTCCTTTCTGTCAGACAGTGACTTGTGCTGTGTTGGTTTTTGGTGATTGCTTGTTGGAAAATGTCCAAGGATTCCAAGGAGCACAAACCTTCGGGTTTTAAAAAGTGCTGTAAGTGCGGTTACAAGATGTCCATCACCGATGGGCATTCAATTTGTGTTTATTGCCTGGGAGCCATCCATCTGCAGGAGTCCGGCAGCTTCTGCCATGCTTTTAGTCCCAGAGTGCTCCAAGAAAGAAAGAATAAGCTGATTTTAAAGGGATTCTTGAAACCCTCTTTCGAAGAGGCCATGGATTCTTCTCCCAGTGCAAAATCTAAGTCCTCTAAATCAAAATAGAGATCTCCGGCTCCTTCAGTTTCCTCGGAGCCACCAGAAAAAGTCACAAAACTTGCTTCAATCTCCTTGGCTCCACTGTCCTCGGGGCCACAGGATGTGTCAGTGTTGATGGAACCGACGTCGGCTCCAATTATATTGGAACCTCTTCGGAGCTGATCGCCCAGTCTTAGACCAGTTTCACCTGAGATGAGATCTCGATCTCCCTCCCTGTCCTCCAAATCCTCCAGACCCTTTCTGATGTGCATGTTGATAGGGTGGTGCAGAGGCTCCCCCAGTCATCGGCTTTGGCAAAATTATTTTTGGCTCCAGCCCAGTCAGCTGCGTTGCCCATCCCGACCCCTTATTCGATCATTCCTCCTCCGAGTGCATCTCTGTCTTCGGAGCCAGAGTGTTCCGCGCCATGTGATGTTCCTAGGTCGGTTCCGATGGCCCCTCCGGGCCTATCAGTACCGACATTGGCTCTGACCCCGTCGGCTCCGTCCACGGGGTTCGGGACTTGGGATTCTTCAGTCGGGCCCGAGGGGGACATCTCGGGACATGTTTTGGTTCCGAGTCTTCCTCTCGGTGCCTCGGCTCGAGGAACCCCGACTCCTGTCATGGTCTCGGAGGCTGGCTGGTCCTCGGACTCGGAGGGGGGGGGGCCTTCTTTTGAGGCCATGTGGACTGCGCTGGCCAGATCATCAGCTACGTCATGCGGGTCGGTCATTCTGTCCCCCACCACTCCGGTGAGAGCCTCTGATCACCACCTATTCGTAGACAGCGGAGCACCTAGGCCTAGGGATACCCCCACGAGTGGTCCCCATGTTTCTGAGGGCCCTTCAGAGTTCATGCCTGAGGAGCCCCCTAGAAAGAAAATGTGCAAGAGGAAGCACAAAGACCCCCAGGATGAGTCTCTCACCTCGGATACTGACCTCGAGGAATCGGAGGGGTCCCCAAGTCATCCTCTGATGATGTTTCCTTCTCTGACATCCTGGAGATATTGAAACAAAGAGGTGAATAGCCATCCAAAGCCCCCTCCGAGGAGGAGTCGGTCTTCCTTAAGGCCTTTGGTGCTCAGCCCTCTGCCTCCTGGGTGTCCCCACCCTTCGAGCTCCTAGATTTAATTTGTCGGAGGGTGTGGGAAAACCCTGATTCTGTGGAGCCCATACCTAGGCATCCCAACAAGTTTCTTTCTGCCCCCCCCCCCCACGGATAAGGAGTTTTTGTCCAAAGGAGTCCCTGTGGATGACATGGTGGTGGCGGTGGCGGCGGCCACTCAGAAGGAAGTAGCAGAGACTTCTTCCTCCATCCATCCTCCTAACAAGGAGTCTAGGACCATGGGCCGGTATGGGAAGCGTACCCTCTCGTCAGCAACCTTTACCTTACAGTCGCTGAATTATCTGTCTCATTTCACTCGGCTCCAGAGAGATCTCCTCAAGGAATTAGGAGATACTCTTATGGGTAACGTTCCTGAGGCGGTGGCACAGACAGTTAACGCCCAGATGTCTACCCTCAATTCCATCGTCAACTCCTCCATGCGGCTCATCTCATATGCAGCCGATGGAGCGAGTAGGGCAGAAAGCTCAGGAGTCACCCTTAGAAGGCAAGCCTGGATGCGCCTTTGTCATTTCGCGTAGGCCTTCAAGTCTTCTTTCACTGACGCCCTGTTTGATGGTTCTTCTTTGTTTGGAACCAAAGTGAAAGACACCCTCACCAGGTGCAAACAAGAGGGAAAGACCCTGTCTGCTGTAGGGGTCCATTTTTCCCTTCCCTCTAGGCCTTATCCCAAGGCCCAGTGGGGTGGGAAGATATGGTTCAAAAAATCACAGAGGTTTTTTCCTGCGCACAAGGTGAGCCCCCCTCCAGAGACAGAGGAGGGGGAGGTTATTCAGGGAGACATCACCCTAGAGGCAGAGGGGGCCCCCCGCAATTCGGAAGACCGCGATTCCTTTCGCAGATCTCCCTACTCTCGTTCCTGAGGGAGTGCCCGGCTGTGCTTATCTGGAGCCAGTCGGGGGTCGAATTTCGTTATATCCGGAAGCCTGGAAAAGCATCACCCAGGACCAATGGGTATTACAAATAATTTCCGGAAGTTATGTCATTCCGTTTACATCAGACCCCCCTTCAGTCAGAAAAATCCCGGACGTTCCACCCAATCAAAGGGATCAAGCAGCCTCAGAGATTTCAAAGCTGCTAGGAAAAGGAGCCATCCAGCATGTCCCCTCAGACCAAGTTGGATTAGGGACTTACTCAAGATTCTTTTTGGTGCCGAAAAGAACAGGGGACCTGAGGCCCATATTAGATCTCAGCTGACTGAACAACTACATACAGAAGTCCAGGTTCTGTATGGTCACACTACAATCGATTCTTCCATTGTTGGGAGAGGGAGGTATGGATGTGCTCCATCGACCTCAAGGATGCTTACTACCATATCAAAATGGACAGGGCATCCAGGAGTCACCTACGCTTCCGGCTGGGAGCCAGTCATTTCTACTTTCGAGCCCTGCCATTTGGTCTCACCACAGCCCCCAGGGTGTTCACCAAGTGTATGGCAGTGGTGACTGCTCACTTGAGACGTCAAGGATTCCAGGTGTTTCTGTATCTGGATGACCGTCTCCTTACCACCCCCACCAGGCATCTACTAATCCAAACCAGGGACGCTACCATCACTCTATGTCAACAGTTGGGCATAACACTAAATTGGGAAAAATCTGCCTTGTTGCCCTCACAGCGTGTCACCTTTATAGGTGCAGAATTAGACACCATTCGCATGTGAGCATTTTTACCGCAGGAAAGGATCAGAGTCTTACAGCAACAGATACACGCCCTGATGCCCCTGAGGAAAGCGAAGGCAAGATGGGTTCTTCAACTCCTGGGGACCATGGCAGCAACAATTATATTGGTCCCTCTAGCGAGATTGCACATGAGACTTCTTCAATGGCTCCTCTTTGTTCAATGGTCTCTCCAAACATTTCCACTTTCTCACCCCATTTTGCTCACGGACAGATGCAAACAGGATCTCAGTTGGTGGCTTTGCACCAACAATTTGGACAGGGGAAAGCCCTTCGTTCCACCCATTCTGGTTGCCACGGTGACCATGGACGCCTCCCAGATGGGGTGGGGGGGCATTATCTTGGCAGGACAGTCCAAGGCATGTGGCAAGATCACGAGATACATCTGCATATCAACGTCCTAGAGATGAGAACGGTGCTACTTGCGTTGCAGGCACTTCAGAGCTTTCTGCCTCTAGGGACGATTGCAATACACTCAGACAACATGTTAGTAGTGCGGTATCTAAACAAGCAAGGGGGAACCAGATCTTACCCCGTGTGCAGACAGGCCATGCGAGTGTGGCAGTGGGCAGTATCTTCCCAACGGTTTCTGGTGGCAACGCACATTCTGGAAAAGTCCAACGTGATAGCGGACAGGCTAAGCAGAGCTATTCTAATGCCTTACGAGTGGTCCTTGAATCGTCTAGTTGCAGAACGAATCTTCAGCAGATGGGGTCAGCCTTGCTGCAACCTTTTTGCCAGCCCACTCAATGCCAAATGCAGCAGCTACTTCACTCTGATCCCCCCACAGGGGGAGTCACCCAGGAACGCTCTAGTTCACATTTGGCCCTCCGGTCTGCTTTATGCTTTCCCTACGTTTCCCTTGCTGTCAAAAATGATTCAGAAAGCGCAATCCTTGGGAAGCAGAATGATTCTGATTGCTCCACACTGGCCTCATAAAATCTGGTTCCCCTTTCTCCAACCCTACATTGTGGACACTCCTTGGATTCTGGACCCACAACCAGATTTACTGATACACATGTCGGGACAGTTCCACCCCTCTCTGATGACCCTCCAGTTGTCAGCCTGGCTACTCCACTTCCATCGTTAGTTAGATTTCATCGTTTTTCACCAGAGGTAGTTCACATTTTATCTTCCTCTCATAAGCCCTCTACTAGGAAGATTTATTCTAAAAAATGGAAGAGGTCTTCTATTTGGGCGCATACCTAAGGAATTGATCCTTACACAGCCCCGATTGCTTCAGTCTTGGAGTTTTTGTCTTTGCTTTTCCATCAGGGTTCCGCATCAGCTACCATAAAAGTTCAATTGGCAGCGATCTCTAATTTTCATGTTGCTAATGAGCCTAGTCTCATGGCTCACAGACTCTGCAAGGCTTTCCTGAAGGGTACGCTATTACTCCATCCTCCGGTCTCCAAACCTATCATGCCCTGGGATCTCAATTTTGTTCTACAAGCCCCTAACTTCACCACCTTTCGAGCCTGCAGCTACCTGTGATTTGAAATTCTTGACCTGGAAAACAGCCTTTTTAATAGCAATCACTTCAGCCAGGCGAGTTTCAGAAATTCAAGCCCTTTCTATCAAACCTCCATACTTGATCTTCCATAAGGACAGGGTTTCTCTTAGACCAAACACTTCTTTCCTTCCTAAAGTGGCTTCCGTATCTAATCTTAATCAATCCATTGAGTTGCCTGTATTCTTTCCTCATTTTTCAGACAAGGCAGATTTTAAATTTCATCAATTGGATGTACACAGACAGTTGCGTTTCTATCTGCACCGAACGAAAGATATCCGAAAGTCTGATCAACTGTTTGTCTCCTTTTTGGAAAACAAAATTGGGTCCCCTGTCTCCAAAATCACCATATCCAGATGGATATCTAGTTGCATCTCTTTCGCCTACTCCGCAGGAGGAAAAGACCTGCTGTTTCCGGTCAAGACTCACTCTACTCGGGCTGTTTCTACATCTACAGCCTATCAAGCCAGATTGTCGATGGATGATGTTTGTGCTGCAGCTACTTGGGCTTCTCGTCACACATTTGTTACTCATTACAAATTGGACGTGGTATCTAGGGGCAGGTCGTCCTTTGGTTCCACAGTACTCAGGAGTATTTTCCTATGAGCCACCCAGGATGTAGGTGCTAGGGACACTGCCCCATGGGTAAGAATGTAGGCGAGATTGGACTACATAACATCAAGAAGTTATGTACTCACCATAACGTTCGATGTATGTAGTCCATCTCGCCTCACATTCTTACTTACCCCCCCCCCCCCACCTTACCCCTTCCTGGAGGATCTGGAGGTTAGGTTTCTATTTACAGAGTTCCCTTCACTTTTAGCTTATTCTTTTTTTACCTGGATAATGTGTATGCATGGGGTATGAATGAGTGTTCGCAGCAAACTAGATCTGGGGATATGGAGCAGTGCAGCATGGGATACCTGTTTAGCCCAGCCAATAGAAGACTTCGAGCTAGAAAAGTTTGGCCGAGTCGGAGCCGATATTCAGCTCCGAACCCACGGGTAAGAATGTGAGGCGAGATGGACTACATGCATCGAACTTTATGGTGAGTACATAACTTCTTGTTTCCCCACCATAGGTTATAACCATAGCTAGGAATCTTTCTTCTCCCATAGCTCCACAAAGATGATGTGGTATAATGCTAATTATAGCCACCATCCTTCCCAAATCTTTAGGGACAAGGTTTCCTAATCAAACCCTGGTCTTGGTAAAACTGTTTCTTAAAGGAGATCTGTATCTTTATCTGATATTGAAGAACCCCTCTCTTTTAACAACATGATTGAAAGGCTCACCATGAATGTTCAAATCAGCTTGGTCTGCGGCATCGAAATCATCAGGTTCTGAGGCATCGATTTTTTTTTTCCTGGAGAATGTTTTACTTGGGACCATCACCTCCATTTGTTGGCTGTTTAAGCTGTTGTTCCCTATGACTAGGGAACCCTGTATGGTCTTTCACAAAGATCTACACTACTCCATATTTTTCCCGATATTGTCATCAGAGTTGCTCATAACTAGTGTGATCATTCCTCTGTCTATCTCTGTTTGTAGTGGCATAATTGGCGGGGGGGGGGGGTATTTCTTTAGCCTACCCAGAGATCTAATTTTTTGTCACAGTATGGACTCCTTCTTAACAGCTATCCAATGCAGATGGCCTCCAAAGTCAAATATTAAAAAATGAGTATATCACTTAATCTGCGAGGAAACCTTCTACAGCCAGCATTTATTATCCTCACCATACATCCCTCATGTGCCCCTACCCATGTTTGGATGGCCGTTCCATGTTGCTGCTGGTAAAAGTCAGGCAGCTCTGTATTTTATTGGAATCTTGTGTACTACAGTTTGTTGTTCTTTTCCTGCAGGTTGTGTTTGCTTTCTAGGATGGGGAGAATCAAATGTAGAGCTTAACAGCAGACTGATAGCTGAATATGTGACAGGACTGCCAGCAAGGGACATGCATATATTGTTCAGTACGAGAATGAAAGAAACATTAGGCATGTGCTAAGCTGGGGATATCAGAAGAGGTAGAATCCCAGCACTTCCCACGGCTGATGGATTTCCCACAGTATAATGGGTCATCCCCAGGTTGAACTGTATCATTAAATATGGACAAGTACCTATCCGTACCTTATACCTCCTTATTCCCCCTTCTTAACTCACTTCCTTACTTAAATCAGTTTCTGCCCCCTGACTGTCTATCCAAATATGTCATGACCCTGTTTTTACTCTCACTTCATATTGGAGTTCCTGTTTGTATTATACTAACTTGCCTTTAATTTCTCTAAACTGGTAATATTTCTCTAAATATTAAATTATTGTCATATAAGTTGTATTTATTTTTAACCAATCTTTTCACATCATGTCTAATTTGGTATAATTTAAACTGTAGATGTTTTTGTATTATTTTTGAAGATTGCAAAATTATTGTTCTTAAAGTGTTTTTGTAATACTTTGGAGCGGTCTCCACTGAAAATGAACACTTACTCAGTCGGACTTTCCTAGTAATCATACGTTAATAAATAAATACAAAAACTTTTTCTTCTAGTTATGGCGGACCTTTTACTGGTGAATTGTTGCTCCAAGACTGTAAGGCACTTGGCAGGGCTTCTTTGTCATTTCTCCCGCAGGCAGGGAGAGCTGGACAGGCGTGTTTAGCAGTTGTATCTACCTGTTTCTTGGAGCACGCTGAGGTAGCGAACAGCAGTTAAAAACGCGTTTGAAAACTAAAGAGGGCCAGAAAATGGGCTTCTGATTGTCTGGATAGCTGTATACAGGAAATCCTTTCATCGCTATATCCTCCTTTTGAGGCAACTGCAACCACTGTTCTATCCCACGTTTTTGATGTTGTGGAAAAACATTACAGTGGTGATTGTCTGCATTATCTTTTAGACTTTCTTATTCCTGTTAAGCAAGTTCTGCAGTGTCTTCAGCAAGAAGCCTGTACAAAGAACAAAACATTAATGAAAAAAAGGAAGACATGCTCGTTTCACAACTGCTGCCTGGTGAGGAGAATGTACCTATGCAACACAGGTTGCTGTTAACATCCCCATCTACTGCAAGACTTTCATTGACTACTACTTCTAAAGCACAAGAAGTTAATCTTGACATTCTTCGGTCTGGAGTTGCCTGTCTACCTGGAACCCGAGATGGAAATGGATGTGCTGTCATAATAATCTCTACAAAGAATCCAATTTGGCTGAGTCCACATTGTAATTGCTGTGACCTTGTTCATTTACTCTTGTATTTCTCTAGTATTATCAGTATTGAAGTCAGAGCTTTGGGACTTACCATTTTGGTCGATGCTCGTCGGTGTTTACCAGTTCCTGAGCTCTTTAAAACTTTCAGTGCCCTACAAGATGCTGTTCCTAACTGTATCCATGTTGTATTAGTACTTGCTGACAACGATTTCTCTTTTCGTGTGGCAAAACCCACATCTGTTCAGGAATACATAATAGCTTCATCAAAATGGTCACCTGTTGGATGAACCAAATTTGAATTCAATGGCTGAAGATAGCTAAGACGACAAGCTGAAAAGACTGGTCTGAGTTTGGGACTAGAATATTAATGTCATTTCACTTTTTTTGTCTGTGAATTGTCTATTGACTGAATTTGGATAAGCAGTATTTAATGGTTTTGTTCATGTAAGATATGTACAACTTTTGAGTAGTATGAAACAACTGTACCAATATCTGAATTCTGAATTTCCTGACTGTTGAAATCCATCTAAAGCGAACACTTACTTTCCCAGTGCTGTACTGGTCCCTTGAGCAGAACCTGTACTAACACTCAAAAGAACCAACATTTTGTCCTGCCCGCATGTATATCATTCCCTGGTGTATCCTACCTTGAGATTTCCTGAATTTCCTGACTGTTGACATCAACACTTTCCCTCCACCCCACCTGCCTCTCACTACCTCACCACTACCCTCCTAAGTCCCTTAACCTCCTCTCTATTACATCCAACATACCCCACCTATCATGCACTCTCCTACTCCTAAAACCTTTATTTCCACTTCCTTCCTCATCCTTATTCTACTTCCTCTGTACCATGCCACCTCCTATACTCACTTCCATCTACACCCTCCACCTCTGCTTCCCCACCTCCCCCACACAACACACTTCCACAACATCTCAGCCTCTTTAGTTCCCTCCCACCTTTCCCTCCTCTTCAAAGTAAAACTTCTCCCAATCACTACTAAATACTACAAACCCAGATCTTTTCATTACCAGACACTTCTAACTAAGTACAAACCAAAACAACTTATTCCTTATCTCACTTACCTCTGCTTAGCCGGTGACATTCACCCTAATCCAGGACCAGACTTCTCTCCTCCTAACCACACTAGTTCCCACAATAATTCCACCAATAAATACCTCAAATTCCTCACCATCAACGCCCAAAGCCTAAAAAATAAAATAACCCACTTTCATGCCTGGCTCACTCACAACTCACTTGACATTGTAGCCATCTCTGAAACCTGGCTAAAGCCTCACATAAGTGACTCTGAATTCCTCCCCCCTGGATTTCAATCACTTCGATGTAACCACCTAAGTACTCGAGGTGGCGGTGTCGCACTAGTCTACTCCAACCAGCTGTCCTTTACTCCATATCCTAATCCCATCCCTTCTATTAATAATGCTGAACTTGTAGCAGGCCTTCTAAAAATTAACAATCATAAAAGCATCTGCTTCATTTCCCTTTATATTCCTCTATGTAACAACACCAACACCCTGGAAGACATCCTGTCCTGGGCCTCCTCAAATATTAAACTGGAAACCTACATATTGGGTGATGTAAATATAGACTGGAACAAAATCAACAACCCTAACCCCACCATGTCAATCAGTCTATTTAACTACACTCAACTTACTAACACCATCACTAGACCCAACAAAACCAACCCCCTAGGCTCTATACTAGACTGGATCCTAGTATCTCACCCCAATAAAGTGATACAATCTGGTGTCATACCAGACCCATTAGGAGACCACCTTCCTGCCTTCACCCATCAAGCTTCTCTCACCCCTCCACACTCCCACCAGTTTATCCACACTCAGAACCTCTCTAACGTTAACCCTACTACTTTCTCTGATTCATTCAGGAATACCAATTGAAACCCCCTAAAAACTCTTCCATTAGACTCAGCCGTTGACTTTTTCAATTCACCTTTCTTAAATGTCCTTAACTCCCTAGCTCCAGTAAGAAAAAAAAGAGTAAAAACTAAGACCACCCCGTGGCTTACCAAAGACACCAAAAAGATTATGCTACAAAGAGATAAAACCTGGAAAACATACCACCAAACTAAACAACTAGACATCTTACTTAAATACCAACAATTAAGAAACCTTGTCAAAAAACAAGTGATCAAAGATAAAAAGTCCTACTACATCAAAATGCAAACAAATCATGCAAAACAAACCCCAAAATTTTGGAACTCTATCAACTCTCTCCTTAGGCCAGGTACTAAAAACAATCCCTGCCCCGACACCAGCAAATCTGACCTTGAAATTGCCTCACTATTCAACACCTTCTTCACTACGTCTATTGCTGAGCTAACCAAGACCTTTACCAACAACAATCCTCAACCACACCTCTCCCTCCTCTCCTCCCCCTACTTTTGAACTCAAACCCATCTCCACCTACCAAATAAAGAAACTACTCTCTAAACTAAAGCCTTGCTCCAATGCCCCCGACAACATACCCTCCTCCTTCTTAGAAATAGCCTCCGATGGTAATGCTCTCCCTATTAGCATCCTGATCAATGGATCCCTACTTGAATCCTGTGTACCCAAACTGTGGCGCTCTGCATATATTCTTACACTTTACAAGGGTGGCAAAAACTGTAACGTATCTAATTTCTGCCCCATAGCCATCCTTTCCCCTCTCTAAACTCCTTGAAAAATGCATCCACATTCAGCTCTTGCCATTCCTTACCAAACACCAGCTACTCTCTCCTACCCAACACGGCTTCTGCCCAGGACATAGTACCAACATTGCCCTTCTCTCCTTCTTACATACTGTCAGTTTAGCCCGTGACTCTGGTAATTTAGTATCCTCAGTTCTGCTGGACTTATCTAAAGATTTTGATACCATCTCCCACACCCACCTTCTAAATCATCTGTCTAATCTCAATCTCTCCCACAAACTCTCTCCTGGTTCTCCAGCCATCTTTCCGACAGGTCCCAGGCTGTCAAATGGGGCCAGGGCACCTCCACCTTCCGTCCTACCCCTACTGGAGTACCCCAAGGATCAATACTTGGCCCAATTCTATTCAACATCTTTATTAACGACTTTTACAAGGCCATACCCAATACTAAAATTGTTCAATATGCTGACGAGTCTACTTTGATCTGCTGCGCCTCCAACTTAACAGATCTCCAATTACTGATGCAAACAGCCTTCTCTACTACCGAAAACTGGATGCTCCAAAATCACCTCTCATTAAATGCTAACAAAACTAAAATCCCTCTATTCTCTCCTTCTAAGTCCTCCCCTATTGATAAAAACTCATTCCAAATAATCAGCCATGACAACTCTATTTTAGAGGTCATTCCCTCCGCCAAACTTCTTGGTGTAACTATTGATGAACACCTAAAATTTTATACTCACGTCCAGCTAAACATAAAGAAAACCCACATAAAACTCGGCCTACTTTATAGAAACAACCACTTCCTCTCTCCTGCTACCAGACTAACTCTCGCCAGTACTTACCTCCTTCCCTCTGTACTGTATGGCGCCCCTCTGCTTACTAATTTATCCTCCTCACTATCCTCCAAACTAGAAATATGTTACAATAAAATCTCCAGATTTACTACCAAAGCCAAATCTTACTCTCATCACTGTTCCTCCCTTCACTCATTAAACTGGCTTGAACTCCATAACCAACTTGACTTTCTCCAAATCACGACTGCCTGTAGACTACTATTCCAACTTACCAAATGCCCTGCACTATCCAATATCCTACAACCATATACTCCCCATAGAACACTTAGATCTACCCACCAAAACCTAAAAACCATCCACAAACCCAAACGTCCAGCTGGTCAACTTCTGCTTTCCTACACCTTAGCCAAAAAATGGAATGCCCTTCCCTCCACTCTTAGGACCTGTGATAACCTCAAAAACTTTAAAACTCTTCTTCATTCTCACCTTTACTCAAACAGGAAATGCAACTGTACTCTTCACCCTATACCTCTCAAGGTCTCCTCCACTTTTACTCCTGGTTAACCTCTCACCTAGATAACCTTGCTCATTTGTATTATGTATATATAACTGTACTGTAAAATCTAGCGTCAAGGCCATTTGCCTGTTTTTTTACACCTAAACAAAATTGTAATTGTTTGTTTCTTTATGAATGCTACCTGTTTATTTGTCAGTCATGCAAAGTTTCTTAGTAATTATTCATGTAACTATGTATTGTTGGAGATTTTCTCCCCGGGCCTTCACTGAAAATGGGCTCCCCGAGCCCAGTGGACCTCCCCAGTCATCAAACTGAAATAAATAAATATAATAAATAATGGTTAATGTATTTTATTTCATCAGTACAAGTTATGGGGTTGCATTTTTTTTTTGGTCAGATGTTCTGGACAGTTTACTGTTATAATTCCGAGTTCTGACTCCCAAGCGCGAAAGTGACAATGTCGAATTCCGACATTGACGAAAGTGCATCTCGAATTCAACCTCCAAATGGGCTTTAACATGGGTCGAGATAGGGGCGAGATTTGTACTTCGACAATGTCGGGTTTGACATAGTCACCATTCGATCCCTGCCATTCGCTGTATTGGTGTCGACAAGATGCATGTCGGAATTATGATAGTAAACCATTCTGGACTTGCTATTTCTTTCCATTTAGGGGATAACATACTTTCTGTATAGAGTTAAGTAAATGTAATCCTGTTTTTGTTTACTTTATGAATACTATTGCAGCATTTATTGTGTTCTCTTCTCTATAGATCTCCCTTTCAAACTAGTGCAGTTTGCTTAATAGAATCACACTGCACATATCAGAATAAGTGTGATCCATGCTTTGAAAACTGTTAGTTAATGAAAAAATGTTAAACTGTACAGTCTTTTACCACACAACCAGTTCTTTTTAATGATCGCATTTCCTTTGATTTTTATTCAGAGTTTAGTCTGAGATTATTATGTTTAAATGTTAGTGCCATTTTAAAGCATATTTTAAAAGTAAACAAATGCTTGGTTCGGTTTTCTGGCAACTTCCTGTAATTATGGAAGAAATGTGCTTGCGCTCTTAAGGAATTAATGTTGCTTTATTAAACTGTTTTATTTTAGTATTTTATAATGTTGTTTAGTCAGTTTAACTGATTGTACTTTGCCCAGTTCTACAGTAATGTACTTTGGTTCCTTCTTTTTTTTTCAGGCCAGCCTATTGAAACCATTAAGCTAAGATGTATGACATGGACAGGCAACCACAGACTGCAGGGGCACTATGCCACTGACTTAGCTAATTAGAAAGTTTACTGGCATCATGTTTTGTTTTTGTTCCTTGTCACAAGGCATAATCAATTAATGACGCTTTCACTCATTTTTAAGCTCTGAAATGCTAAAGGCAGAGGTTATCTTATGACTCCAGGGACATTGAAATTTTTGCTGAATATGGGACTTGGAACCATTTCTCACTAGTTACTTTTTTAAACACCAAACAGACCTTGAATCATATGCTGTGTATAAAAAAAGTTATTTCCTATTTCTTAGCCAGTAGATGTGATTATAAATTACACTGTAAAATAAGAGGTGTGATGTATTTTAGTTCATTTTTTGCATACTTGTATTTTTGTATTTTTCTCTCTCCCAGCTTTACCTATATTTGGCTCAACTCCCTTAGGTGGCCAGTTTTTGGAAGGAAAACACCAGTCACTTATACTAATTTGTCTGTTGCTTCCACATATACCTTGCAAAGGCTGCAGGGCAGTGGGTATAAAACCCGTAGGGTCATGACCAGCGGAGAGAAACCGAAACCCTATGCCTGAGTTGGTTGTAGCTCAGATGAATGTAGAAGATCCCATGGTACTTACTGAAAAGAGAAGGACAGTTTTCCCAGTGCCCTAGCCATATTTCCCCTCGATAGTATGAATACCACCTTGGATCCCCCCATGAAGTGATGCCATTGGCCTACTGGAATTAATGCAATCAACAAAGTATAAGTTAATAAAAAGGCAATCCTAGTATAGCGATCCTTCTAAGGCAGAATGGCTACTCGTATGCCTGAAAGTCATTCTTATCACATGCACCTTAATCTAATGACTGTATAGGCTGTTTTATTGTAAAATCCTGCTCTACGTGATGCATCAGGATTGGCCTGTTATCTCAAGGTGCAATCATCATCTTAGTTGGGGTATGTGATTCCTTTTATTGTTATTCTAGGACTTTTTCAGTTAGGGTACAATCATTTGGAACTTCTTCCCTGTTTTCATAACAGAGCTCCCCATAAGGCAGCTGTTCACCTGGCAGGTAAAGGTGCATCTCACTAATGAAGCTAAATGTAAATGTCTTGGTGCATATGCTACTTGATCAACTTTGGTTTATAGAACATACAGGTACTAAATGGGTAGAACACATGAATGTTAGAACTGTATCCGTGTTATAGACCTCTGTATCTTTCGCAGTGTCTTAAGGTTCTTCCCAATACAATTTCTGTGTGTATGTATGTATGTCCAGTTGTGTTAGTTTGTGTTGTTTTACTTCATCTTACTCCGGACCACAACTGAAAAAAAAGGCACTAGTGGTGCAGTTCACTTACCTGTTACAAAGGAAGCATGTAATTAACTTCATGCTTCTTGAAAACACTGCTGAGGTTGTACAAGTTAACAAAAAGTTACTGCCACATTCAATGTTTTTTGGAGAACTGTTATTCGGAAATGTGACCTTAAATGTGCCCACCCCTCGTATCATGTTGATTTCTGAGTCAAACTCCCATTACTTTGCTTTGTCCTTTTCATCCTGTTGCTTCACAGAGAACGGGAGCAAGATGTTCATGGAGAAGAATGGAAGAGTAATGTCTGTTTCCAGAATCTTCTTTTTGTATCATTAGTAGTTTTTTTATATAACATATAATTCTCCAGGTCTTACTTGTATTCTAGCATGGAAGCAGTACACATTACAAACACCAAAAACAGACTTGTGGACTCCGCAAAGACAAGGTAACAGTATCTGATTATGACTGATTGAGTCATCAGGAGTTCTTTGAGACAGTGACCTGGAAATGGTATGTATTAAAGCAGATTTATGGATCTCACCAGTGAAAGCTTAGCTGCTACAAATTCGGGTCTAGATGCCGCGGTGGTACGGTGGTAGCATTGTTACCTCACAGCAAGATGTTCTCCCGTTTGATTCTCGGCTGGGCTTGGGGGTGCCTTCTGTGTGGAGTCTGTATGTCCTCCCTGCGGTTGTGTAGCATTCGAAAGACATGCGTGCATAATGGGCGTGCCTTTGTTGAAGGATGGGCGTCGAGATGGCACCTCGGCATTTCATAAAAATCTACTACCAGTCATTAGTGGACCAGAGTTCTGCTGTGGCGATCCCTTACCGGGAAAAGCCGAAAGACAAACAACAACATTAAAAGACCGAAGAGGAGTTTAATCGAACACCTCTTCGTCGGCACACAAAGAGCGAACGCACGAAACAGTGATTTCTTTCCCTGGGAAAGAAATAGTTTGGCCATCTCCGTGTGTATGCACCTTTCCCCACTGTAGTGCGATCTCGGCGTTGGTAGATTTAGTTAGGGGGTGTGGGGGGCCACAGTCCCCCACATTGTCAAGTTTTAAAGTGTGTGTGTGTGTGCTAGTGATTTCTTTCCCAGGGAAAGAAATCGCTGTTTTGAGCATTCGCGCTTTAGTGCGTTCGCTCTTTGTCGACGAAGAGGTGTTTGATTAAATGCCTCTTTTGTCTTTTAATATAGACCCACAAATTTAGGGATATGTTTTTGTTCTTTGCAATTGCAATTTTTTGAATATCTTTGCTCTATCAGTAAATATTGAGGGTTCTTCTTAAGGTCTTGTAGGACAAAGTGAGCATTGTCTTAGTTCATGGATGATTGGCTTCATTGGATTTCTTTCTCTTATTTCGTATGTGCTCTGCTTCACTTTGTGAGTATGGAATTTCCATTACTGTGTTGGAACAGAGGCTACATAGTACTCTGAGGCAATAATTCTAAACTGCGCGTATTATAGCAATAACCCACGCCTGGGTGTGGGTAATACGGGATTTACCCATGGTTGGCGTGGTTTGGTCCCGAGGGCGAAGCCCGAGGGACCAAACGAAGACAACCGTGGGTAAATCCCACATTACCCACACCCAGAAGTGGGTTATTGCTATTATACTATGACATTATTTAAGAAAAGAAACAATTACTTTTCTTAAATAATGGCATTGTATAATGCCTCTTTGCTGCCCTTCCGCAGCTGTCTGGCATCCGCGGCAGTTCTGATGTACTGCGCATGCCTATGCAGTACATCAGAGCTGTGGCCAAAAGCAACGGAGAAAGCAAGATCTCCGTTGCTTTTTTACTGTTTCGCTATGTTAAATGGGTTTAACATAGCGAGACAGCTTTAAAATAAGCAATGGAGATCTCCGTTGCTTATTTTAAAGCTGTCTCGCTATGTTAAACCCATTTAACATAGCGAGACAGGTTTAAAAAAAAAGCAACGGAGAAAGCAAGATCACTCCGTTGCTTTTTTAAAACCTGTGTCGCTATGTTAAACTCTTTTAACATAGCGAGACAGTGTTTTAAAAAAAGACTTATACTAATGGAAAAAGTCCGGGCGACCGGACCTTTTTCCATTAGTATTAGTCGATTTACAACATGCACGCTGGCCAATCAGCGTACACGTTTTGGAATATTAATGGGGGGTCATGGTATAATTAACCTTTTACTTTATGTTGGAAGAAAACAAGCTAGTATTAGTGGCATGTCAACGGCTCTCAAGCTGGAAAACATGAGAATAGAAAGACATGCTCAACTGTGGGCTTAAAACAAGGAGCAGAAAATTTGCATATGGCTGGCCCTTTTCTAGATTGATGTTCATTCAAGGTCAAAAATATCCATCCAGCAAACTGTGTAGTAATCCCTTTTCTGCTTTCCATGTTAGTGTCTGAACAGAATTGCATTCATGCCAATATAAAATGTTTGTAAAAAATAGTATTTGCATCCCTTTTTTCCCTTTTTTTTCTTTAGTCTCTAATAATAGAGAAGCAATTCTTGGTCCTTCTGCTGCGGCTGATCTGCAGTGCTAGTGAAATGAGGAAGAGGAGGATGTTGGAGGTGGTTGAACATTTGGTATTCTATGCTGTTTTATTTTTGGGGTGGGAAGAAGCAGAATACAAGACTAGGGGAGCCTAGGACATTGCTTTCCCTAGTCCAGCCTTTAATGGAGGCCAGAGATAAGGCTGATATCCAGATTCTAATTCTGCTGATGTCTCCATATTTGTTTGATTACTGGGTTGTTGTACTGACCTATATGGACCTCTTTCAGCTACTGCCTGGTCATACAGGAGGAACAGTAAGAAATACAGTGTTTGGAAGATAAGTACTCTGCTGATTAACAGAAGCTAAGTAAATTTTCCATCCATCAGTATGAATTCCACCTCTGGTCTCCTCTTAAAAGAGGCCATTTGCTTATCAGGAGTAGCCCTGTCAACAGAAAGTAAATAAGTAAAATAATGCATGCGTTTTTAGAAGATGGTGTTTAATACCAAAGCAGCTTTACAGACAGGAAGTGTAACCAGCCACTAAATAACTTAATTTATAAGCACATGAATTGGACCAAGATACTTGAGCATTTATCCAGAACATTATTTTTCATTCTAGAACAGAAGCCCCTACTGGTGTTCTACCAGGGCATCCAAGTGAGTGGGCAGTGATTTCAGAGCCGTGCAAGAATGGAGGAAACGCAGTTAGGAGGAATGGCTCCAGGTAAAGAATAGGGTTAGGCTGACAGGCAAGTGAGGTTCCTCTGTCATGGAAGAGCATGATGTCTGTATGATTAAAAACATTACCCTTTTTTAGCCTTCTTGTAAAGATTGTGCCACAAGTGGCTTCTTGTTTGGCTCCTCACTAATATCTCTTCATGACTACTTCAGTAAAGGAACTGAAGATGTCAGACGCACCTTGCTCATGCACAAGTTAATTTCCTTCTTAAAAGTGTTTTTATTTTGTTTGTAGTGAAAAAATATATTACATTTGTGTCTCAGATCAAACTGAAGAAGGCAAAAATGTGTTGAAACAATACCATTTTAGATGGCTGAGACATTGCTTGCTGGTTGTCTTGCTTTACCAGACTATAAAAACTATTTTACATGTATTGTTTCCACGTCTTAATCCTGACTGTAGAATTTAGGCATAAAATATTTAATTCTCTGCAAAACTTTTTGATTAAATAAGTACTTGTTTCATTTCTTTTTCCTAGCGTGACAGGGCTAATGCCATGTTCTGTAATATTATTACATAATAGTTGTTTAATATAGTACTGTGTTTTTCTACCAGGTTTAACAATAATCTGAATGTGCCTGTTTTTTCCATATTTCTGCTGGATATCAGTTCTATGTATATGATTAGCAACAAGGTGCTACTTTTCTACTCATGGTTACTCTGTATAAAATAATTTTTATCTGTTTATATATGTGATGTCACATGTTTATATTGATTCTTGTAGGATATTAATCCTAATTGTCACCTTCATAGTACAGTTTATATTTCAGTTTAATGCTTCTAGAACTTGGACACATCCAGCATATTATTTGCTTTGATGTAAGTTGCATGAATGTATTTTAAGATTTCACATTTGTAATTTTACTACTTCCGCGGTGGAGCAGCGGTAGCATTGTTGCCTCACAGCAAGAGGTTCTCCCGTTCGATTCTCGGCTTGAATTGGGAGTGCATTCTGTGTGGAGTCTGCATGTCCTCCCCGTGGTCGAGTGGGGGTTCGAAAGACATGCGTTGAATGGGCATGCCTTCGTTGAAGGTTGGGCGTCGGGCTGGCAACTCGACACCATAAAATCCAACTGCCAGTCATTAGCGGACCGGAGTTCTGCTGTGGCGACCCCTAACCAGGAAAAGCCGAAAGACAAACAACAACATTTGTAATTTTACTCTGGCTTAGTTCGTGACTGAAAAAGAAATCTACTTTGGAGTAATAAGTACCTAGCTGGACATAAATTTACAAAACAGAAACAAGCCTAAAGGTATTTAAATGATTAATCAAAGATGAGGTTAGCTAGTAGACAGATGGAATTAAGCATTACTTTCTCATATCGTCAGAAAAAAGGGTACAGCCACACAAACCACCATAAACGCATCTCTTAATACAGTTTGCCATTCAGTCACTGGAGAGAGGAAACATATTGCCTATTTCCTGCAATGGCTGGGAAATGCAAAAATATATGGGGTTGTAGTAAAAGTAAATTAAACGGCCTAAATAATATAATGTCAAGAGATCAGTTAATTGTGTGCAGAATTAATAAGGCTAATAATGTATTTGACTTTATTGAACAGATGACAGGAGCTGTATTTCTACCAACAGCTTTCTTGAGGCGGACAGATAAACTGACATTTCAGCTGTGTGTGTGACGA
The DNA here is from genome assembly GCF_019279795.1 of Protopterus annectens. Lineage (NCBI taxonomy): Eukaryota > Metazoa > Chordata > Ceratodontiformes > Protopteridae > Protopterus > Protopterus annectens. Next base: position 928,696,075 of record NC_056739.1, read on the forward strand.
CCACAGCATGTGACGGGAATATAATTTAAATTCTAAAATTAAAGCCATTATTGTATTCAGTGTTGCATATTCCTTCCGAATGATGTCCGTGTGAAGCAACTTTAATGGATCTGTGTTTCAATAACAAGGAAGTTACCCAGTGGGGTTATTTCTAATTGTCTAATGATATCGTCACTGCACTGCATCTTGCTTCTCTTGCCTTAATTTCTTTCCTCTTACATTCACTTTTAAAAGTATTAGTGCATATAAATGAGCACTGTATAAAATAAGAGTTTTAAAGAATCTAAAACATACCCATTTACTGTAACCTAGCATAGCTGTCAATGAATATCGAAGACGGAAAAACAGCCTTTACTGTTCACAGCAGAAATTTATAAGTGCCTTTCAAACTGCAGACACACAACCCATCGTTATGAAATGAATAGGGATTGTAAATGGTCATCCTTACAGGTTTTGTTCATGGTAGTTATTTTAAAGAAGGTTAGTAGCATATGTGGCATCAAAGAATAACAGCAGGCCAGAAACACTTCACTGTTTTACGTGTGTGTACTTTTTAACATTGTGACATGGTTTAAAGCATTGCTGTGGTGATCTACAGGACTTAACACTTGTGTTGTTGCACCTTAGGTTTGATGCTACAGTAATAGTACAAGAAGATTTATGCATAGATTTGGAAAATCCAGATGTTTACCAGAGTTAAAATGTTGTCAGTGTCTATACTTAGTGAAACATTTATACAGATAAGCATCTATGAACAACTAGGCCATGGTCATATACGGTAGTTTATGGAATGCTTTCAATGTAGATTTCATGCAGGTAGTACGTGGTATATCACCAGAATTCTGTATGGAAAAGTAGAATCTCGTGGCAGATAAAAACTGATAGGCCCCATTGTGCTCCGTTGTCTGCCTTTTTTAATGTCTCCTTCTTTCCTTCATTCTGGAACTAAGTTGTTCCTTTTGAACCTGTTATGTGGATGTTTTGAACCCAGCTGCTGTTACTGTCCAAACCACGTTTACTGGAAGACTGTTCCATAGTCAAAAATCCCTCGTCAGAGAACTACTACTTGACATCTTTTAGGTTTTCAGTCTCGCAACCTTATTATTCATATCCCATTACTTTTCTGCATCATTACTGCTAAAACACACACACATGTAACGTTTATAATTATGACAGAGAAAACAGAAATCTAAATGCAGAAAGCTGAAGAAAAAAAGAATTTTGCGCCAAGCAACACACTCAGAAAAGATGAAGCAGCAAGAGGTAACGTGCTCAGTGCTTTGCTTAATAAGCTGCCACAGTCGTAGTCTGAGCTCTAACTGGGAGCCCTTTTGTGTACAGAAACAGAAATGTCACAGTTGACTAGCTAAGAATTACAATGAAAAGCTGCAGCAGACGTGCTTTTCAAAAATAAGGCACTACGAACATAGCATGATTATGAGTTTGTAACGTGGCCTTGTGGCATCGTGCTGGATTCTTAAAGAAGTCCCTACACATGTACAGGAGAAGGTGGTGTGAAGGATTTGTAATGCCAGTTTTAAGAAGGGTATAATGCAAGACAGAACGCCAAATTAATTAAAAAGTAGTAGAACCAAGAAGTTATTTGAAGTAGGAAAGGTGCTGTCATCTCCATGTGAAAAAGTGCTGCCACCCTCAGTAGAGAATGTCACAAATACTGAAAATTCATGTCATTCAAATAAAGCAGGTATGTGGTAAAGAAATACAAAGCTGAAACATAAACTCAGTTACTGTGAGTTCTAATTATTTAATAGTTTCCCCATCTTAGTATTGCAAGAGAGGGAAAGATATTTATAGGTGCTGCGTAGAGCATTTAGAGTAAAGTTTGACATTCCTAAAAATCATGTCATTGTTAGAAAATGTTAACTACATGTAACCATCAAAAGGTCATATGGTATCTGTAATGTAAACAGCAGAAAATATGTTGTTTTATTGTTCCCCTTAGCATATCTCTCAACTGTCCAGATTTTCACAGACTGTCCAGATTGTTGCCTGATATTTTTGCTTTGTTCCTCATAAAAGTTGTGGTATTCTGACAAATCATGGAGGATGGAAAAGCAATATTTAAAATTTGTCCCTATTTTTGGGACTTTTTTCCATTATTTTTGACTTTGTCCAGACTTCTTGAGTTAAGAGGTTGAGATGTATACCCCTTGGCATTCTGTTTTACCCACTGTGTTGCTATGTTTCTGATGGATTTGGTTCACTGCTAATTCCCAATCTCTGATTTTCTAATGTACAGTTAGTACTAGTGCTTGCCTAGATGACCGGTTTTAGCAGGTGGTATCAGTTAATGTGCGACAGCTGTGATGTTTTGCTAGCTGTGTGCTTTTTGCATTATGTATGTCGTAAAGGTAGAACATTAAATGTGTGTCCTACTGTCTTCAGTTGCCAGTTAGTTACCCAGAAGTAAAGTAAATGTTTTAGCTATTCTGATGGCATGGTGGGATAAAGCCCTGATTATGACCCAGCCAGTCCAGCTTTGTTTAGAGGCTAAGGGTGACTGACAAAGTGGCAGGGATGGGCATTACTTTCCATAGGGGTGGGGGATCTTTGGCAACAATCCCTGGTGGAGGCTGGGGCTGTTACTGTCAGGGAGCAAGTCTAAAGGTGGAATAGGGTGGGAATATGGCTGATCTGCCACAGGGGCAAAGTTGCATGTCCCCATTGCACTCCCACCCCCAGACTTTACCACAGGAGAACTGTGTGTGAGGAGGGGGAGTAATGGGGTTGGTCAAAAAAGAAACTCCCAGGGATGGTGATGGCCAGACCCCCCAAGATGCTATTAGTTTACACACTGACCCCAACAATATCACATGAAGTCTGAGGGGAGTGGCTAACAGACCAGGCAATACACTTTGGACACTAGGAAGGGGAACATAGAATGATGCACATGGGACCCCCCCTCTCTGAAAAAAAAATAAGGTAAATGCTCAGTGTTTGGAGCATTCTGTTGCAATTTTGTTTTATTGGCTGTATTTATGGGTCTATATTAGTACACCGAACTTTCAAAATTTAGAGTGTTCTATTATCGACCCGTTTTCAGCTGAAAACATCGAAGAAACAGAAAACCAAATTTTATTCTAGGGAAAAAATTTGGTTGTCCATTTCTGTTGCTTCAGTATTTTCAGCGCTGTGGTGGAAAGTTACGGGTTGGGTTCAGGTAAGTATGCGATTGGACGTGAAGGTTAGGACAGGGTAGGTGAGTTAGGGTTAGGGCGCGGGTCAGGTAAGTGTGCGACTGTGTGGACGTGAGGGTTAGGGCGGGGTAGGTGAGTTAGGGTTAGGGCCCGTGTGAGGTGACTGTGGGGTTTGGGTTAAGGTAAATGGATAGTTAGTGGTGTATGTATAGTTTATTGTAGGGTTAGGTGTAAGAGTTTAGGCGTGTGTGTGGATTGCTGTTTGTTTGGTGTGCTTGTGTTTTGTGTGTGTGTGTGTGTGTGTGTGTGTGTGTGTGTGTGTGTGTGTGTGTGTGTGTTTTGGAACAGCGAATTTTTTCCCTAGGAAAAAATTTGCTGTTCTGTATGTTCACTGTTTTAAATTTTCGATTAATAGGGTTCGATATTAGAACACTCGAAATTTTGAAAGTTTGGTGTTCTAATATAGACCCATATTTATGAGTTGTTTCAGCTATGAGATTATCACATCTGTCTTTAAGGGTTTAGGTTTAAAATGAATTACTACTAAGTTATTTGATTAATTCACTTGTGCCTTGTTTTGGTTATATTGTCATTTTTGATAGATTGCTTACTTAAGCTGTGATGGTATTTTTTCACAATTTTAGGTCATACAGTTTTTTCTAAAACTACAGTGATGGCATGTCGTTGGATGAGGCTGTATTTACTAAGGTGTTATCAGCTTTATACTTGCAGCAGGAATTTTGATTGTGGCTGTTAAACATTCTTGTCATGATAGTAGCCCTCTAGCTGTGACATTCCCCAGTTATATTTTTAAGTGAGTTGATTCTGTGACTATCTACATGTGAGCTTCACAGAAGAAAGCACCATCAGTGACTAATGCTGTAGGCACATTTGCCAAACCCCTCACAAGACTATTGAGTTAACTGTACTTCAGTTTTTTTTTTTTGTCTATTGTGTATGTGGAGCCCATGTTATATTCAAGATATTTGATTTTATTTATTTATTTTATTTACCATTTGTTAAATGGTGTGGTGCACTGGTCCAAGGATCTTTTTTGGGCATGGTCTCTGCCCTTATGACAGTACTTTACAATTAGTACAAATTTATGAGGATGGATAGCAGTAGGTGAGTACAAATGACAATGATAGATGATGCATTTGGTAAAATAATGTAACTTACAGATTTGAAATCAGTACATTTAGAACAACATAGAATGAAGCTGAAGGTCAAATTAGGGTTAAATATAGTGATACATTCTGAGTGGTGTCACATTTACATATTTACAGTACAGTAAGTATTGGATGTGTCTATCAGACTTTGAAATGAAACTGAAAACTATGTGTATGATGATGTAAAACTACGGCTGAATCTGTCTAGGAGTATTAAAGCATATGAATTTGTTTTCTCAAACAAGGTGCTTTGTAGATCAGTATGTGTGTATGTATCTTTAAGAAGCTATCTAAGGGTTTGCATAAGTGTATAAACACTGAGCACATGCAAGCCTGACTGCCATTTTGTAGTAAGCTGATTAGATGTAAGCATGTATGTATGTAGGGTCTGTCTCTTAATTCGTTTGTTTATATTGTATGATGCTGCCGTTCATCCTGATGTAACTCATAAGAAGAGTTCAGATGACATCAGAATATGTATTGATTCATGAGATTTGAACAAAGCACTAAAAAGACCTCATCATCCAATGTGCACAGTCGAAGAAATTACAGCTCTTATGCCAAATGCCACTGTTTTTTTTGTCTTAGATGCAGAGAGTTCATTTTGGCAAATTCAGGTTGACAAGAAATCCTCATTGCTAACTACTTTCAGTACTCCGTTTGGCAGGTACAGATTTTTGAGAGTGCCATCTGGAATAAATTCTGCAAGTGAAGTCTTTCAGTGTGCAGTAGTGCAAATTTTTTTCTGGATATCCTTGTGCTATTATAGTAGACAACATACTAGTAGGAGGTAATGGTGAAGCTGAGCATGACAGAAACCTCAGAAAAGTTCTGGAAAGAGCACATTAAGTGAATCTTAAGCTCAGTCCACAGAAATGCAAATTCAGGTTACAGGAGATTACTTATGTTGGTCATTTATTTACTAGTTCAGGCCTACAACCAGACCCTTCTAAGCAAACAGCCATTCTTGAGATGCCAGCTGCAGATAATGTTCAAGCCTTGCAACGTTTTCTTGGCATGGTTAACTCTCTAGGGAAGTTCATTCCAGACTTGAGCCAACTTTCAGCACCATTTAGAGAGCTGAGACATAAAGATGTATCCTGGTCTTGGTTAGGGCAACACCAAAGAGCATTTGATGTCCTGAAATAGAGAATTGCTAGTCCACCAACTCTCAGATACTATGATGTTCGCATGCCAGTTACGCTTTCATGTGATGCTTCAAAATATGGTCAAGGTGCATTCAACAAGAGGGTTAACCTGTTGCCTATGCATCAAGAACTCTTACCGAAACTGAAATGCAGTATACCCAGATCGAGAAAAAGCTTTTGGCAATTGTGTTTGCATGCTCAAAGTTCCATGATTATGTTCATGGTAGACCTACCCAGATCGAGACAGACCACCAACCTCTAGTCACTATCTTGAGAAAGCCTATGCATTCAGCTCCTGACAGATTGCAACGTTTGGTGTTGAGATTGCAAAAGTACAATTTCAGTCTTGTCTACAAGAAAAGTAAACTTCTTTATCTTGCTGATACATTGTCCAGATCATCCAGAAACACCACTGACCAGCATGAGAATGAGAACCTTGATTTTGAACTCATGGAAGTGAGAAGTGCAGTCTTATTTTCCATACAGAGATGAGATTTTGTCCAACAATAGTATCATTACGAAAGGTCCAAAAGTAATTGTTCCAAAGTCCTTGCAACAAGAGTGCATTACTATCTTGCATCATGGTACCCAGGAACCAACTCTACCAAAAGAAGGGTGAGAGGACTAGTATTTTGGTCTTGTGTGACACAAGACATTGAGAGAGTACTTTCATGTTGTTCTGTGTATTAGTACTGTCACATCAACAGAAGGAACCATTTCAGCTAAACCAGATTCCTGAACTACCTTGGTTGACAGTAGCTACTGACATTTTCGAATGGAATGGTCAACATTATTTGTTATTAGTAGACTCTTATTCTAATTGGTTTGAGATTGATCTACTTCCTAACAAAGCATCCTGTACTGTCATTACTAAGATAAAACGTCATTTTGCAGTCCATGGTAGTCTGCACAGAGTTATTTCTGACAATGGCAGACAGTTTACAAGCCAACAGTTGAAAAGATTTGCTGAAGAATGGGACTTTACTCATGTCACGAGTAGCCCAGAGTATCCGCAGTCAAATGGTTTAGCGGAATGTGCAGTTCAAAGTGCAAAACAGAGAAGTCAAAATGAGATAATAGTGATGTTTTCCTGAATCTCAGAAATATTCCTCTTGATAAACATCTTGATTCACCAGCCCAGAGACTTCTGTCGAGACAAACCAGAACCACGTAACCAATCAGTAGTCAATTGTTAGTTCCAGGTGTTAAGAACAACAGGTCAGTGAAAACCAATCTGTTAAAAAAGCTTTTAACCCAGAAGTTCTAGTATGATAAGACAAACTCTCGCCACTACCTATCTTCTACCCTCACTAATGCACGGCACTCCCTTACTAACCAACCTATCTTCCTCCATCTCTTCCAAACTAGAAATCTGTTATAACAAAATCTCAAAATTCGCCATGAAAGCCAAATACTCCTCCCATCATTGTACTGCCATCCAATTGCTAAATTGACTAGAACTCCCCAACTTCCTTGACTACCTCCAACTCACTACAGCCCACAGGTTAATATTTAATCCTACTAAATGCCCTGCACTACCTATCATCCTACAACCATACACCCCACACAGAACTTAAGATCTGCTCACCAAAGTCTGATCACTGTCCACAAACCTAACCGTCCAGCTGGGCAGCTTCTCCCATCTTTTTCCTTAGCCAAAAAATGGAATTCTCTCCCTCCTTCACTAAGGACATCTGAAAACTTTGACCACTTTAAATCACAGCTACATTCCTACCTTTCCTCTAATTGGAAATGCAACTGCATTCTCCCCACCTAGCCTATTAGTAACTCCCCTCCATCATGAATTTCCTGAATTCCTGGGCTCACTCAGATTGTAAACTAATCTAGCAACAATATCATGAATGTATATATTGTAAATAGTTTATTTTTACCCTGCTATGCTCCCCTCTCTGGTAATGATCTCCTTATTGCTACCACAAAAAGTTTAGAATCTATGTACCCAAGGAACAACTCATGTCTCTAACTTGAAATTTAATATGTATTTTGTAACTCTCTTCATTATACTTTGTTTGTGTTCTTTATATTTTTTATGTACTGTGGAGCTTTTTTTCCCAGGCCTGCACTGAAAATGGGCTCCCTGAGCCCAGTGGACCGCCCTGGTCATCAAACTGAAATAAATAAATAAATAAATAAGTCCAGAAAACCACTCAATCCATTATGAGAAGGAGAAGTGGGAAGGATGTAAACGTCCAAAGGTTAAGATTGGATTGGAGTTGTGAAGTATATTTGCCCAGAGCCAAGATCGTACATCGTACAAGGAGTAGAGTTTAGGGGGAATTGGAAACATTTGATGCCGGTGTCCGAGCCTGTACCACAGCACGTAGCCTGTGAGAAAGACACTGGTCTCAGAGTGAGTTGTCCAGTGTTCCAGTTCGGGGAAGTTCCAGAGAATATTCCCATTCCTGTGATGAATCCAGAGGTTCCTGATATGAGTTGTTCACTGAAGACACTCCTTATTGCTAAACCCAGCCCAGATTGTTATGTTACTAGATCCAGTCGTATCTCCAGACCATGGTATAGAAAAATGGCAACTTGGACATGAACATTGTTTGTTTCTAATGTCTATAGTAATGCATATCTAACTCCAATGTTGTCCTTTTTACTAAGGGCAATTTTTTTAAGATGGAGGATGTAGATCAGTGTGTATGTATGTACCTTTAAGAAGTTATCTAAGGGCTTGCACAAGTGTATAAATACTGAGCATGTGCAATTCTGACTGCCATTTTGTAGTAAGCTGTTGAGATGTAAGCATGTTTGTATGTGAGGTCTGTCTGTTAACTAGTTCATTCATACTTTATGATGATGCTATCCATCATGATGTTTTTCTATATATTAAAGCATCAAAACAAAACCCCCCGCCTCCTTGTCATCCATATTAGAAAGGGATGAACGACATCCCACTTTTAGCATTTTGTAGAATTTGGTAAGATTATTTGGGTGTCTATCTCTACTTTATTGGGGAGAGCTTATTTCATCTGGCAGGAGCAACTTTGGAAATGCTCATTTGGCCAGTGCTAAAAGTTTCTATAAGAGTAATATGTTGGATGAATTTAAAAGTGAGTAAATGATATGTTATGCCTATAATACGCACTCCACTTATCCAGAGCCAGACTAGTGTAGATAACCTTTCAGATGGCTGAAAAATATTCCAACTTATTAATTTAGTGCTGCTATTTAAGTAAGTTCTTATGTCTTTAATGTACCTCGGCTTTCTGTCCACCTGCAGATCTAAAGCTGAGGTAGTAGCCTAAACTAGATGGATATAAATATCCAAAGAAATGGTTAGCCTAGAAGCATTTCATTTCTAGTTTCCTTGTGCTTTATAGTGAAATTGCCTATGTAACTAAAGAGATGTGTATTGTGTTGTCACTTGCGTGTTGTTATACAACAAGAATGTGAATCATATGCTTCTGTACACTAAATCCAGGCCACATTCCCAGGGTCCAGATTCTGCACACTAAATCTAGGGCACAGTCCCGGGGTCCAGATTCTACACACTAAATCCAGGGCACAGTCCCGGGGTCCAGATTCTGCACACTAAATCCAGGGCACAGTCCCGGGGTCCAGATTCTGCACACTAAATCCAGGACACAGTCCCAGGGTCCAGATTCTGCACACTAAATCCAGGGCACATTCCCCAGGTCCACAAATGGTGCAGTTTGTGTGTCAATCCAAGGAAAAACAAAAAACAAGTTTCTTAGCCATTGCAAGTTTACAGTGATAAACGTTTTACCACTTCTTGATTCTCTGGGTAGCCGTGGGTGTTCAAGGTATAGCTGTGTTTTTGGGTTGTCATCCCACTCATTATGAAATACATAGTACCTGTCATTAGGAAAGTGCTAAGCTAACATGAACATTGATTTTATATTGCTGTATTTGAGAAGTCCTGTCTGAAATTTAAAGCAGTGTTGCTTTTAAGTAGTAAAATTTCAGTCTGTTTTCCCCTTTTCTTTTGAGTTTGTCCCATTCCTTGATGTAAACGCTGCCCATTCATTTTATATTTTTTTGAGTCTGCTTTACTACTTTTTTATCTTAAATCAGTAAGACCGCTTGTGACTCATGTTGAATTTTATATTCTGAACTGGTTTTGTAGCTATGCCATCCTGGATGGATTCATTGCTTACTGCATGCTAGTTCATTTTAGTTGCCGCAGACATGCACATGATCAAAAACAGTAGTGCTAAATAGTAAATCTGATTTTTGTACCAGACATGAATCAAGTAGTAGCAGCAGCACATTAAATATCATTACCGTCACACACTGCTTGGTTTTCCAGCTTGATTCTGTACCTCCTTTCTTTGGGTTTATCCTAGATGGAATTTCCTCCCACATCCAAAAGACTCTGCATACATATATTGGCGGTCTTCTATATTGTCTATTTGGCATACGTTGAGTGAGGCTATGTGTTTGTATGTTGATGTGTATCCTTCAATGGACTGGTGCCTTATACAGCATTACTTCATATGTACTGCTCCCACCGAGAATTGGCATAGTCTGTGGCTGCAACCAACCATGAGCTGCATTACACGGATGATCAGAGAATGACAACATGAATGAGACAAAGTATTAGAGGTTTTCTTTCTCAAAGACATTATAGTATAGGTCTGTGTTAGTCTTAAATACAACAAATATTGCATTGACCAGTTGTTGCAGCTGGCATGAGACAGAAGCTACCACTGACCTCAGGAGCAACTTTGGAAAGCGCTTCACTATAATTCAGATCTCTAGGTACTCTTGCATGACCACATGTGACCTTAACTCACCACTTCAGATGTGACGAATAGATAACGCAGCATTACGGATCTGCTGTGTGTATTACTGGATTTTTGTGACTATTTATGCTAATCTGGCAGTGTGCAGGGTAGCGGCATAACACGGCTACAGGGAGTTAGTCCAGCTACACTCCTTACTCCAACCTGTCCATGAAACAGTGAAAGGGGCCACTGAGCAGCTGTGGGCCACAACTTTTGGCTGAATGCCATCTGGCTCTGGCTCTAGCTCTACTTTGGCTTCTCTAGCTAGGAATCCAGAATAATTTTTGTATTATGGAATGGAAAAGCATTTTGCTTTCTGCTCTGCTGTTCCATTTTATGTGACAAATAGGTATAAGCCCCTTTTGCAAATTTGTGACATTTAGCAATATTGGAGGTCTGATATTCACGAGTTGCAGTTTGCCACCACTAGAATTTTTGCATAGCACAAGCCAGTGTAGGAGACGTGGGGAGAGTTGTGCTATAAAATATTTAATAATTTTCAGACTTTTTCTGGGGGGTTGCTAATCCAGTTTCATAAGCTGTTTACCAGACCTAACAGGTATGTAATGGATATGAGTTTTGAAATTCTCCAGTTGCAGAGGTCCAAAGGAAATCATCCCAGACTGTTTTTGCTCAATCAATCAAGAAGTCATCTTAAAGAATAGCATTAAAACTGAAAGAAAGTTATGTAGTTCCGTAACAATGAACTAAGTATGACTCATTTAAAGCTGTTTGTTATAACCAGCATCATGCAACCCAGAATCCATAGCAGGGATAGCTGGAAACCTTGCTTATTCGGGCATCACCTGAAGTCATTAAAATACTATATGTACAACATAATATTTGCAGACTTCTAGATTGTGTATACTCATGTCGGATGACATTTTTTGCAAAACAGATTTCCCCAACCTGTCATATAAGCAATGGCCAGTACTCCCATATACTATGTACTGCTTTGCCTGCTAGATTGCACTTCTTAGACCTGAACTTTCTTAAAGTGCAAATACCCTGTTATCTGGACTCCATTTTATCAAAGAGACTCACTTGCGTAGCAACTTTTTTTTTTTTTTGTAACTGCAGTAATGAAAACTGGCAGTATTAAACATTTCAGATCTGAATTGCACTCCATCTTGAATTTTACTGTTTGTCTTCAAAATGCATGCATTTAATTAAAATATCATGTGCCTTAAAAATCTTTTATTTTTGGCAACATAACTGTTTTTTTCTTTTCCATTTTTTTTATGTTATAGGCTGAGATGTTGCAGGACATATTTGTGAAAACTTGTAACATTTAATACATGTATACATACACACACACACACACACACACACGCACATATATATATATATATATATATATATATATATATATATATATATATATATATATACACACACATATAGATAGATAGATATATGTGTGTGTGTGTGTGTCTGTCACTGTTGAGTTTCCTGTATATTTTATTGAAGGAAGTCATTCATTTGGTTGAAATTTTCAATTAATGTGATTTTTTTTCCTCCTTCCCCAAGTTGGCATGACCTTGAAAGTTGGTATATTAAGTAAAATGACATGCACGGCACAGTACACATACTCTGTATTTAATAAGTTATGTCTCTTCTGAATGCATTTATATAGGTTCATAGGTAGGTACTAGGTTATCGGCCCTGGGGCCTATACAAGCCTAGCCAAAAAGGTACCCTGGCTTTTGCCACCCAAGAAAATTATTTTCCTGTGCCCCTGTCATATTACCAGCTGTTTTACAAGTTTATATGTGGCTAGGACAGCTTAGCCTTGCTAGCATTCCTATTTGTCATATTTCTTAGGTCCCTTCTATTTGCATATGTACTTGTATGGTCATGCTAATTTTTCATTATATTTAGTGGAGCTGACTGCTCTCCTTGGGCTTCTGCTGAAACAGTAAGGCTGTCCAGGCCAATCAATAAAATAAATATTCAAATAAGTTTGTAATTATATTTTGCTGGCTTTACATTTGCATCATTAACATTAATATTTTTTTGATTTTCAGCTAACACCACTCGCATATTTGAAGGCACCAGGATTGTGAAAACAGGAATGGTAAGTTTCTGATGGTTTCTGTAACCATGTTGATAATTTCTGATTCTGTACAGCAGATGGCGCTAAAGCTCTACAAGCAAGTCTTTTGACCTCGTTTCCCCAGATATGCTGTTAATATCTACCATGTTTATGGCAAATTACTAGAAACTAGAGTCAATAGAAATTTAATTTTACAGTTGAAGTAGCAGTGTAATAACCAGCACCACACACGATGCATAAAATGGTATGCATTAAAGAAATGTATTGGTTCAATTTTAGCTTGTAAAGTAGTAAGATATGGGAATGAAGACTGGAGAATAGATGTAGATACACTCTGAATTGCATTAACATTTGCAATGAGATTTGTCATTTTTTTCGGAATGGTCAGCTGTAAGGAGGGGAATACTTTGAGTTGCATGTGATCCATTTATATGCACCATTAGCAAAAAAACATTGTGAAACTGTTCCATCGTTAAGAGCTTTGTGTAGTCTTACTGAGTTTGTTGATTAGCTTTTCTACACAAATGGGAAAATGCTGCATGCTGTGAAAGATATGACAGCTAATCACTTTTTACAGAGAAAAAATGGTTCCCCACATTTAAAGCAAGCAGCCCTAGTTACACAAAATACTGTTTTTTTTTTTTTTACAGTCCATTAGACAAGAGCACTACATGTGTCTAATTTTTTGCATTTTATTAAGATTACATTTATTTTACTGCATTCACGTTGTTTTCTTATGAATTATTGGAGTTTGCAGGCCTTTCATTTGTCTGTCAGATATTGGCCAGATTACAAAACTGACAGTTGGAAAGCTGAACATATGTGAACTGCCATGTTTTCCCTGGCAGTGTAGGAAATTATGCATGTGTTAATTATCAAAGGAACAGAGCACTATACATCTAACAAGAGAATTTACAAGTGAAATGTTAGACATAAAGGCAGTACAGAACTCAGGCAGACATGGACATTCCCTCTTAACTAATAGTACTGCTTTAATAAAATGTAGTGATAGTAGCTGGATTTTCAACTTTGTCTTGTTTCAGGGCGATACCCTTGACTAGAAGTTCACTGACAGCCCAGGACAGGGATACACAAATCCTCAAACCCAGCTCTGCAGCTGAAGTTAGTGGTAACTTGATAAGGTGCCTTAGAATGTTCTATCCTCCCCAGAGAGTGATAATACAGAGCCACTAAAGGGATGCCAATGGTGGTACCATTCTGCCGTGTGTACAGTTGGTAGTGATGCATTCATTGACAACAAGTCTTTCACTAAGTGGACACCAAATGGTTCAAGTTTAGTGCCGTGTCACTCGTGTTTTTTTTTAAGGAGCAAGTACATGCAATGGCTTCAGATGATGCTAATATTTCAAGACAGATGCACCGGTGTCTGTCTTCAGTGTTGATATTCCTCCTAAGTCCTACCTTCAGCCTCCATTAAAGATAGGTCTGAATGTAATGCTGGTACAGCCCGTTCTCTGGTCAGAAAGTAGCCAAGGGGCAGCTCCTCCATCTCATTGGGCTGCCCTTTGATGACCCTCACTGCTAAATTGCATCGCAGACTGGCAGTAGAACCTTGCCTTAGTGTAGGCTACATTAAACAACTCCTGATACCACTGTTTACAGCAGTAGTGAATGAAGTAACAGAAATACCATGTTTGGTTATGTAACAAAAATAGTTTCTGTCTTGGAATGTAAAATATTTTCACTTTTCAACAAGAGCCTGACTGACAGTACTGAACACTGATGGGTAATACCTTTGTGTTGGCAGAGCATTTTATGAGATGCTCTTTTTACTAAGAATATCACTGTAGCCGTTGTTTCATTTCTATCAATTATGTGAATTGAGTTGCTACACTCTTAGTGAATGTTCAAGTTTTGGATTGAGTGTGGTTTCTGGAAGCATGCTGCTAATGGCCAAGTGGCACACATTTACTGCATGCCTCTCAGAGGTAATGTTAGTGTAAGAGGTGTTTAACTGTTGCTCGTTAAAAGCATGGCGGTCTGTACTGGGAGCAGGGAGTGAAGGATGTATGTTTTGCCTAGTTTTGTAGGTAGGAGAGGACTGAGTTACTAGGTACGTTTGGATTGAACTGATGAAAATGTTGGCTAGCATTTAAAATTTTGCTGAACTGTGGGTATTCAAGTTGCTGATTCTTAGATTACAAGCTTTTGTACTGTATATTCAATATTTGTGTTCTACATACCAGTGCAGTGTGACAACTAACTTACATTACTGGTTGCCAGCTGTTTTTCCAAAGGCTATCAGTGGCCAAGAGATGTTTTTTGCTTTGTAGTCTGTCCTGTTTCTGCCCACCCAAGTATTTATTCATCCGCTTGGAATATTAACACGTAACTGACAGGCTGGGAGACCTCTCCTGATGGCTGGGCTACGATGCAGAATTTAATGCATTCTGCCAACTTTGTAAACAAGTAAGAAAACAAAGTGCTGCACAGAAATGGCAGGGTGAGAGCAGCCCACAAAGGTAGGTTGGACTCAGCCAACCAAGACATAAATGTTGCCAAGAAAATAAGAAACATTATTTGTGTGTCCTTTATGAACTGCCATTTGTGCATCTTGTTATATATTAGCCTTAAATGTCAGCATGATGTGACGTTCTGCACTTTCTGCAGAGGTGTTCTGCTACATTTTACCAGTTTGGAACATGTCAGTTTATCACCTGACATAACATCATATCATTATTAATATGCAGAAAGTTCTTGCATCGCATATGTGACTCTTCTAATGTTGATTGGCCCAGTGGCTCGCCGGTGGGTGTCATATTAACTGAAAGTTCTAATAGAGGCACATCCCTTCTAGCTATTTCTGTCATTGTAGAAAGTATTTTTTGTGGTCCCAAAATGTTTTGTCTTTTTTTCACTCATTCAAAACATTGGTTTTATGATCTGCAAAGTTAAATGCACGTTGAATTTAATCACTCATGTACATTATATAGTGTATGTTTTTATGTTGTGTTTGCACGTAGCCTTACTGCATTTAAGGTGTTTATGAGTTGAATATGCTTTTCATGGCAGCATTTGCCATGTTTTTGAAACGCATTTTTTAGTATGTAAAACTAAGCTGGTGAACCTCATTGTCATGTCACTAAAAAATGCATTAGAAACTGTCCTGCAGTTTCAGTAGCTATGTGTATGTGTCTTGTACGTCAGTATAGGGGAATAGCAAGCGCACTGCTGTGCCCTAAAGGCATGTCAAGTGCATTGCTTCTGCGTCATCATACTTGTTGTATAAGTGCTTTTACTTTATCTTCTGTTTGTAAAGTTTTTGAAGCAATAGTCAACAGTATATAATGTTTTCGCAGAGCAGATATAAATGTATTTATCTTGTTTAAACAGAATGGTGAGGAGAGTGAAGTAACTGGAAATGGACAAACAAAAGGAGAACAGAATCAAGGTAGCATGTCAGGTAACCCAACTCACGCTCTTTCTGCTGTTTTTCCTCCTTCTGCTCCCCCTGGTGCCTCCCTCAAGCCTACTGCCTCTCCTGCTTCTCCAGCTGACATGGCGCCCATCAGCTCTGGGTCTTCTACTTGGACTTCTTCTGGCCTTCCTTTCTCCTTTGTTTCCATGGCAACTGGAATTGGCCCATCTTCTAGTGGCAGCCAAGCAACTGTGGCATCTGTGGTGACCAGCACATTACTGGCAGGCCTTGGTTTTAGCGGTGGTGGTATTTCTTCTTTTCCTACTACAGGATGGCCTACCCGCCTTCCTGCTGCTTCTGCAACCAGTAGACAGTCAGTACGTCCTGTCATTCCTACAACAGAACCTTTGTCGTCTGCAGGCTCAGAAAGCGACTCTGCCGTCACAAAAAGTAATGGAGACGATCAAGGTGAGAAAGGTGAAAGTAAAGACAACAAAACTGAACATGATGAGGAAGGAGGAGAAGATGAGGAGGAAAGTACAAAGGACAAAGAGAAGGGTACCACAACTGAATCTGAAGACACACAAAATAAAACAGAATCTGGTTTAGTCACACCTTCTCCAAATGTAACTGTTGATGTAGAAAATGATCAGAAAGAACCTAGCCCTCCTAATGGCACTAGTATAGACATTTCAGATGTTGAAATAAACAGTACTTTACAAACTAAAACAGTTACTTCCTTAGAGTTTCCATCAACATTTACACATCTTGTGTATACTCCAGGGGAGATGTATGAGACATCTGCCTTTTTGCCAGACACTGTGAATAACAAGAATAAAAAGTCTGCCATTAACACAGGTTAGTAATACCTTTTTAATTTACAGCTACAGACAATGCACATGACTGTATAAAGTCAATATTTTTCCTGCTTTTATGATTTAACAAATTTGTCAAGGTCTGAAGGAAAGTGTTGGTATATTCTAGAAAGGCATGGGGCAAGTCATTTAAGATGTTGCACATTCTTTTCAGAGACTGTCTGGAGAGGGGGAGAGAGAAGATATAGCAGGGCTGTGTTGGATTCTATTACCATCTGATATACCAAAGTGATAAGCACACTTTTTTGCAACTCAATTTGCACTGTACTGTATTTATGTGTTTGCTTTATTGTTTCTGTCCTTTCTTGTCTGCACTGTTTGTTTTTATCACCCTCTCTCTCAAGTGTTTTGTAGTCTTAAACTTGGTGACTTTGGAATTGCCCGCTCCTGCTGTAAATCTGATTTTGGTCACTCCTTCCAATCCATTCTCAGTTGCGAGACACACCGACATCCCTCTCACCATGCTCGACAAGGAGAAGGTCACGGTCAGTTGTCTGTCTGGTGCCAGAATCTGTCACATCACACATGCACATAAGTTTCTCCACAACAGGTACAAGTATGACTCTGTCATTAAATAAATGTAAAAATGGAGCAACCAGTGCCGACCAAAACTAAAAACAAAAAACACACACTGCCAGCAGTCAGGAAACTTCAAAGATTTCTTCTTTGTATAAACCAAACAACAGTAAGCAGCAACCAAACGATAAAATCCACTTTAATGTAGACAAAACCATAAAAAACAACGGACTGAGCGCTTTCTTCCCGTGACCTGGGATTTCATCAGAATCATCACTCATTTCCTTTACTACCAATTTATACATACACTTAAAGATATCACAGACTAATTAATTACAATAATAAATTTAAACACATCTTAAAATAAAATGATGTATAAAAATAAAAAAACTTGTTAAAAATAATTTTATTTAAACAACTATATTTTTGAAATTGTACCAATCATTAATTTAATGTGGCTTTATTAACCAAAGTAGGTTTAAGATAGATTATTTAATTGTCATTGTCCATGTTGGTGTGAATGATTGAGATGTACCTCCCTGGACTATTTGAAGAGAGACATGATTGAACTCTGAGTATGTGTTCCAGGCAGGTATGACCCTTGCCCTAAGTAGCATCCTTCCTTCACCAAGTATGATACCATAATACCAACAAAAATAATTTGACTTCAACAATTGGCTTAGTTTCTGGTGTCATTCCAAGGGGATCCCAGTATCTGTTGCCTGGGATGACATGGTCAGCATGTCTCGATGCTTTGCCAGAGATGGCCTTCACCTGTCGCCACTGGGTTTCTGGATCCTGGCCAAGGCTCTCGCCTCCCCCATTGTGCCTTTTTTAGGCAGTGTCCCAAAGACAAACCTTCCAACATAAAAGCTCTGTCAAAAAGCAAATTCAAGGTCGTGCTGCTTAACACTAAGAGCCTTAACCTGACAATGGACTCACTGGAGGCTCTCCTTGCACTGGAAGATGTCGATGTCTGTGCGGTCATGGAAACATGGTTTAGAGCTGCAGAGAGCACCCCTGCCTTACCAGGCTATATCTCATTCCACACATTCTGATCCCAAAATGAGGTCAGGAAGACTGAGGGTGGTGGAGTGTCTATCTTCATTAAGGACAGGCACACCTCCAGACTTGTTTGTCAGCATGACGCATTGGAACTACTCCAGGAGCAACTGACAGTTGGCAAGACAGCCATCCATGTTATAGCTAGCTGTAGACCCCTTCTCCATGACTCAAGACACCCAGTCCTCTTGCCTGAATCTACTTAACTCCATCAAGGTATCCCCTAACTCCCTGATCCTTGGTGACTTCAATTACTCCACCATAGATGGGGTGAATTATTCTTGCAGTAATGCACTCTCTCAGCGGTTCCTTGACTTCATCAGTTCTAATGCACTTGACCAGCTCATTTCATCCCCCACAAGGGGAGATAACATTCTGGACTTGGTTCTCACCAACATGGGTGACCGTTGCACCACTCCCATAGTATGTTCTTCCTTGGTGAGATCAGATCATTGGGCTGTCTCATTCGAAGTTTCTATCATACCCAACCCCCCAGCCATAATCAAGACAAAAAAATTCTCAAAAACTGACTGCAACCTCCTAAGGGAGGGTATCTGTAGCTTTACACCACCACCCCCCTCAGTGGATGCAAACAACTATGCTGAACAGTACACAAATTCAGTACACAAGCATCTCTACAACTGCATGGACTCAGCCATACCCAATAGAACTAAAACCTGCTCCTCAAGGAAACACAAACTTGTTTGGTGGACATCCTGTAGCAACAGGCTTTACAACAAAAGGAAAAAACTGTTGTCCAAGGGTAAAAAGGAACACATTCCAAATTAGAAAAACTCCCTCCTTAACCTCAACAAGCAAATTACATCACTAGTGAAAACCTTCAAGGCCATTTATAAATCAAAACTAGCCTCTAAAACAAAGGGAACCATAAAGTCTTCAGTCACATCCAGAACCTCCGTGACAAAGCCCAGGTTTGTTCCGAATTAGTACTTAACAGTATCACTTACACTGATCCTGTTGACTTAGCCAGTTTGCCAACAGATATGTTCAGCACAAACTTCACCCCCCTGTCCCCCCAAAGGCCCTTTAGACATCCTCGATACTTATCCCACACCTCAGTAGATCAAGTGTTGCTGGCCCTATCCAAGGCAAAGTACACCGCTTCCGTGGGACCTGATAGCATCCCAGGATGTATTCTGCACCATCTCAAGCAAGAACTGGCTTTGCCATTGAGCACACTATTCAACCACAGCCTAAGTACAGGTATCATTCCAGCAGAGTGGAGAACTGCCATTTCATCCCCTTGCACAAAGGTAGTGCCACTACTGACCCTGGAAATGGTTGCCCCATTAGCTTGACAAGTCTGATCTGTAAAGCCATGGAGCGTATTATTATGGATACCATAAACAAGGACATAGGCAGTCTCCAAGCACTTGACTCCACACACTTCAGATTCATCAAAGGCAGAACTTGCCTGTTGAATCTGGTTGGCTTCTTTGAGACTGTCACCAAGACCCTGGTGGAGGGAAAGTCAGTGCATACAGCTTACCTTGACTTGACCAAGGCCTTTGACACAATCCCCCACTCGGGCATCACCGAAAAGCTAACACAACTTGGCGTAAATCCCTCTCTCATCTGGTGGGTGGCCAACTGGCTCATTGACAGGACCCTCAGAGTCTAAATAGGCACCTCAACCTCCTATAGCAGACCTGTCACTAGTGGAGTTCCCCAGGGATCTGTCCTGGGACCCCTACTGTTTGGCATCTATTTCTCAGAGGTCCAGGCAAAGACAAAAGGCCTGTGGCTGACCAAGTGTAAGTTAAGTGCTGTCATTGACTGCCCAAATGATGTTAACATACTGCAAGAGGGTCTCACAGCAACTAATGACTGGTGCCAAAGTCATTGCCTCAAGCTAAATGCAAAAAACTGTATCATCATACCATTTGTCAGAAACATGACCCCTACCACATCAACAGCAACCCCCTAAGCACACAACTTGTGGTGAGAGACCAGGGCATTCAGGTTGATAACCTCACATTCGACCATCATATAGAGGCAATGGTCAGAAAAGCTTATTACTTGTTTCATCTCATAAGTAAAGAGATTGCATCCAGAAAAAAGGATGTTATTCCCTCTCTGTACTCCTTCATTAGAACAATAATTGAGTGTAACAGCCCAATGTTCTTCGTGTTTCACTGTTCCAGTCATTACGTTTGGGTTATCTGCTTGCAGTAGCCCTCAGTCAGCCTGATTAACAAAGTCTTGGGTCCTGCGTCGGTTGCTGTCCCTTCTTCCATGACATCAGGTCATCGGGTATAAAACATGCAGCTGACACCATTACATCAGTCTTTCTTGCCGTACGGTGCCTGAAGCAGAAGCAGTTCGCAAGTGCCAGTCGGCCGACTCCTGAAATTTTCGTTTTCGAGTTTCAGAGCTGAATTCTTCAACTAAAGATAAGTACCCCATTGGGGAAACTTTTTCTTGTTCCTTACCAGTGTCAGTAAAAGTTAATAATTGCATTACTTATGGAAACTTTTTCTTGTTCCTTACCAGTGTCAGTAAAAGTTAATAATTGCATTACTTGTGGAAAGCAAATACTCAAAGATTTTCATTCGTACTGTATTCCTTGCCTAGGCCCTGACCACAACTTACCTTGCTGTTGGTTTTGTGATTCATTTAATCAGCACACTATCCTTCGACGGTATATTTTTGCCTCTAAATATTTTGGTTCTCGGTTTAAGTGTCCAGAAATGTCGTCAGTTAGTCATCCGACTACCGGGATTTCAAAAAATCACAAAGATAAAGACAGAGACAGGCCGCCGAGGTCCAAAACTGCCGACGACGCTTCTCCTAAGCCAGTCGCCAGTTCGTTCGCAGCCCCGATACTCACTACTTCTGATTCGCAGGCTTCTACTGAGACCCATTCGGAGTCCAGTATGCCGCGAGATGCTTCAACTATGGAACCCGTGGATGTCTCTACCTTGGATGGGTCTGGACCACTGTGCAGGCACTGGCTTCTGAGGGTGTATTCAGGCCTACGAACTTGCATATTAAACAGATGCCTCCTTCTTCATTTAGGCCTAAATCTCGAACCATGCCTAAAAAACAATGCCCAGGCCACATGCTCAGGCCTCTATGCCTATAAAACAAATTATAAGAATGTAGATTAAAAAATTATAAGAATGGCTGAAGATCTTGTAACTCTAATCAGGGGAAACCAACCTCCCCCTTTCTAAGAGACCTAGAACTGAAGTTGTTTATGAATCTTCTGACCAGAATTCTGATTTTTCTGATTCTTCTGATGATCTGGATTTGCCCTTATC
This sequence comes from Protopterus annectens, assembly GCF_019279795.1. NCBI lineage: Eukaryota > Metazoa > Chordata > Ceratodontiformes > Protopteridae > Protopterus > Protopterus annectens. The sequence continues at coordinate 928,717,497 of NC_056739.1, forward strand.
TACTTATGAGGATTCTGATGCAGAGGACTCCATTCCCTGTGCTTCCTATTCAGAGGATTTTTCCTTTGGGGAAACTTTACATACTTAAGGGAGCATTTCCACTGGGAAAGCCAGGATTTTTCTGATTCAAAAAAGAGGCTTAGGGATTTCTTACTCCTGCCTCAGTGTAGGTCTTTAGCTATTCCTCCTGTACTAGACATTGTTGATGATGCTTTTTCGGAATCTAGTTTGGCCCCTGATTCTCTGCCTTCTGCTCCCAGAAAACCTGACAGATATTACAGGGTTCCTTATTCACGTAAGTTCCTTTTTAAAAATCCTATTGCGGATCCAGAGACTATTTCACAGGGACTCAAGGGCATTAGGCTTCTACTGCTAAAAATCCTACACCTTCTGATAGAGACTCCAGAGCGCTGGATAGATGGGGTAAGAAGGTTTACACTTCTGCAACCTTGGTCATTACGACTTTAAACTGCCAGTTTCATATGTTAAAGTATCAGCAACATGTTACTGGATTGCTTAAACAGAAAATGATGTTAATTCCTGACTGTGCAGAAAATAAAGAATTAAAGGATTTAATGCATTCTGCTGAACAGGTTGGAAAACACTTTGCAATGTGAATTTGATTCATTAGAGGCCTCTTGCAGGGCTGCTGTACTGCGTCGGTGCTCAACAGGCATGCTTGGCTTAAGGAGCCGTCTTTGACTGATCATGTTAAAGCTAAATTGTTGGATGCTTCCTTAAATCAAGATCGCCTGTTTGGCAACAAGGCTGAGAAAGTTCTTAAAAAGGTGGAAGATAAAGCTAAGTCTATACAAACTGTAAAAGATTTCTTACAAGTTCAGCCTCCTAGATTTAGTAGGCAATGGCCCTCTAAGAATTGGTCCTTTCCAGCCCCTTCCAGGTCTTCTCAAGCCAAACCCAGACATAGCAGAAACCCCAGGTTTCAGACCCAGGGGACACACATGACTAAGCAGTGGGGGTTACCACACCCAAATCAGGGAGTAGTAAGACTCACCCCTATGGAAAACTGTCTCAATGACTTGCTTTTAAAACTTCCAAGCACTTCCCAACTGGATGCCCCTTTAGGTGGAAAGATTGGTCTGCAGGCCAAAAACTGGGAACTCATTACCCAGGACAAATGGGTTTTAAGTATAGTGTCCCGAGGATACGGCTTTCACTTCCACACCTTACCAACACCAAGTGGGTGGCCAGATTTACCCTCAAATCAGTTGGCAGAGGTCCAAAATCAAGTACTGTCTCTCTTAAGCATGGGGGCTCTTCAGTTGGTACCAGAAGAGGAAAAGGGACACGGTTTCTATTTGAGACTTTTTCTGGTACCCAGAAAAGGCAATATAAGGCATCCTATCCTGGACCTTTCTACTCTAAATACCTTTCTGGTGATTCCAAAATTCAAGATGCTGACTCTTCACCAGCTGCTTCCTATGCTAGGCAAAGATGCATGGTTGGCAACACTAGGCTTAAAAGAAGCATACCTGCACATCCCTATTAGGGAGTCTTGCAGAAGATACCTACACTTCAAAGCAGGCTACATGCACCATCAGTTCTCTGCACTGCCCTTTGGCTTATCTACTGCGCCAAGGGTATTCACAAAGTGCCTAGCTCCAGTCATTGCATTTTGCAGGCAAATAAGTATTCAAATATATCCATACCTGGACGATTGTCTAATTCAGGCAGAAAGCCAAGACCTACTTTTGAATCATCTGGCCTTTGTTCATAGAGTACTGACTTGTCTCGGGTACACCATAAACGAAACAAAATCACACCTGGTACCCTGTCAACAAATTATATTCCTGGGAGCAAGCTTGAAAACAACTTCCCAGATGGCTTTCCTCATGCCAGAGAAACGGATTCATTTGACAACCTACTTCAAACAAGTGGCCACAAAAACCAGTTATCTGCAAGGCAAATACTGCAAGCCTTGGGGTTCATGGCCTCCTGCATTCTTCTAATTCCATATGCAAGACTGCATATGAGGAAACTGCAATGGTATCTCAAAAACCTATGGTGTCAACATTCACAGGATCTAGAAGCTGTGATTCCTATCATACCTTGCCTACGCCTAGAGTTCCTTTGGTGGGCAGAGGCCTGCCACCAAAACAAGGGACTACCATTCACACTACCCCCTGCCGCCCAAACCTTAACAACAGATGCATCAGACTATGCATGGGGGGCTCACCTGGCAGGGAAGTGCATTCAGGACAAATGGAACCCAAGTCAAATGCATCTACACATAAATCAAAAGGAAATGTTAACTGTACAGAATGCTCTGACAGCCTTCAAGGACCACATTCTTCCAAGACAACTAATGGTAAAGACGGACAACACCACGGTCATGTGGTACATAAGCAAGCAGGGGGGTACACACTCTTATCCCCTCTGCAGACTAGCCATGGCATTGTGAAACACAGCATTGAGCTACCAAGTGAATCTACAAGCTCAATTCCTGCCAGGAAAACTAAATACACTGGCAGATGGACTAAGCAGAAACCTCATGGACCCACACGAGTGGAAACTGGAACCAAGCATTTTCAACATGGTGACAAGCAAATGGGGGAGCCCAGATATAGACCTGTTTGCCTCCCACCAGAACCATCAACTGGAAAAATTTTGCACAAGGATTCCCCACAAACTAGCTTGGAAAGTGGATGCTCTACCCTTCAGCTGGAAAAACCTATCAGTTTATGCCTTTCCTCCTCTGCCTCTGCTCTCCAAGGTACTAATAAAGATCAAACAGGACAAGTCAAGGACGATTTTAATTGCACCAGACTGGCCACGCCAACACTCGTACCCCCTCCTGCGCAGTGTGTCATGCTTGGGCCCATGGCACCTGCCACAGACTCCTTCCCTGTTGTCTCAGCAGGAGAATAAGATTCTGCACCCTCATCTGCAAACCTTGAACCTAGCAGCCTGGCTAATTACCTAATCTCTCCTTTACCATCCCTCAGTAAATCAGTGATGGATATCATTTTAGAGGCTAGAAGGCCTAGTACTAGAAAATCTCATGCTGCAAAATGGAAAAGATTTTGTACCTGGAAACAATCTCAAGGGATAAGCGCAGCAGTGCCCAGTTTACCTCAGATTCTACAATATTTGACTGAGAGGCTTCATAAGGGCTTGTCCTTTCCCTCCATCAAGATTCCTGCCTCAGCCATTTCAGTTCATTATAGCACAGAGCCTCCCCTCTTCTCTCATCCACTGCTCAAGCAGTTCCTCAGAGGGGCCAAAAATTTAAGGCCATGTAGGAGAGTTCCAACTCCAGCCTGGGACCATAACTTTGTCTTGGAGAAATTCACTCGTCCTCCTTTTGTGCCAGCTGCTACTGCAGAATTAAAATTCCTTTCCTGGAAAACAGCTTTCCTTTTAGCAATCACTTTTGCAAGAAGGGTATCTGAGTTACAGGCCCTTATGGCAGTGGAGCCTTTCATCATCTTTCATGCGGACAGGGTGTCCCTTAGAACCAGTCCCTCTTTCATGGCCAAGGTGGTATCCAGTGTGGCTCTTAATCAGTCCATTCATTTGCCTACCTTCTTTCCTAACCCACAGAACAAAGGGGAATGGGTACTGTACTCCTTAGATGTGCACAGACAACTTAGATTCTACTTGGACAGGACCAATCCTCTAAGGAAAACTGAACAACTGCTGGTGGCATTTGCTGCAGGGACAGAGGGGAAAGCTATTTCAAAGCAAACCATTTCAAAATGGATAGGCGACTGCATTCATTTCTGCTATAAGCACCATGGAAAACCTATCCCACAGGGCATCAGACCCCATTCAACCATGCTATGTCTACCTCTACAACCTTTCTCAGGGGCGTCCCTACAAGGGACATCCTAGAAACTGCTACCTGGAGTTCTGTACATACCTTCATCAAGCATTATCATTTGCCAATTTTCTCTAAATCCAGAGCTGGTTTTGCCACTGCAGTCTTGCAGGGCATTATAGCTGGTCCTAATTCTATTTAAATTCCTCCTCCCAAACCTAGCTTTGGGAATCTACCCAAATGTAATGACTGCATGCAACAGTGAAACACGAAGAACGCAGTACAATTGTGTACACTTACCATAAATGTAGATGTTCGAGTGTATTTACTCTTGCAGTCCTGGTTACCCTCCCTCCAGCCCCCTTTTCTTCTTTTGGCTATACTGCTACTCTCACTTACTATGCTCAAAAAGCTTTTTAGTGTATTTGCTTTTATATCTTTGTATTATAGATTTAATTGCTTTCCATTAGGGGGGCATCTGACATCTGAGGCAAGAAAAACTGATGTAATGGCATCTGCTGCATGTTTTATACCCCTGACAACCTGATGTCATGGAAGAAGGGACAGCAGCTGATGCAGGACCCAAGACTTTGTTAATCAGGCCAACTGAGAGCTACTGCAAGCAGATTACCCAAATGTAATGACTGCAACAGTGAATACACTTGAACATCTACATTTATGGTAAGTGTACACAACTCTACTTTTGGAGTGTACCTCTCCAAACATCTGTATCAACTGGAAAGGCCACTGAAATGCCTTACAAAGAGAATCCATGGCCCCCAACACGTGTCCTAAGAAGACAGGCTCAAATCACTATCACTGTACTCTGTATCATACAGGTTGCTCAGGGTTGATCTGTGTCTCGCGTACAAGGCAATCTCAGACCCTGCTCTACTAGAGATGCTCCATATCCATAAGTCTAACGGTTCACGCACTACCCACTCAAAAAGCCTGAATCCTAATATGCGACCTCAACAAAACCTGCTGAAGAGAATTTTTATCTCCCAGAGGCTGCCCCATTTCTGGAATAGACTTTCCCATACACGTCAGACAGAGCACCTCGCTGACCCTCTTCAAGCGCAATCTTGATGAGTGGATGGGAAACCACAAATTTGTCCCAGGTTTCCACCTGTGTCCCTCACTGACAGGGGTGACAGGTGCTGACTGAGATTTCTTTTTGGTGATAAACTCTTGGCTAGGCTTGTAAGGGCCCAAAGGCCATTAGCCTAGTAACCTCCTATGATCCTATGTAGAGTGTTTTATATGTTTGTAACTTTATTGCACTCTTACACAGACAGAAATTAACAGAGTTTTCATGTATGACTGGAAAGCAAGAAAATAGGAAAGATGATTTGTGTGTCCTTTATGTACTGCTATTTAGTCTTAAATGTCAGTATGAAGTGAAGTTCTGCACCTGAGGATCCCTTTCAAAAGTCCGGGGACAACAATTGTAGTGTTCAGAATAGCAGGACTGAACAGGCAAAAATGTGTACAAAGTTAGTTTGCCATATGCCAGAGTATGTGTCTTACTCTGTGGAACTGAGGTTTCAGAGTTAGTAAATATGTGGTGGGGGAGGGGGGGTGAAAAATACTCTAATGGCATTACAGTAACTTTTGTGGTTTACTCTGTTTCTTTCCCTTTTGTTCTAGTCACAGGAGATTGCAGTTACAAGGTGTTGCCATTCCAATAAACATCATTTGTGCATTGAGATAAAGCACATGTATTTCCACAGAGAAAGGCTAATTCAAATACACACACCCACCCACTATTTAAGGACATGTGTTACACTGTTATTGTGCTTAATATGTTCAAATTCTGATGGCTTACTAAAGTGTAAAACCTCAAATCTAGAGACGTGTTCGTTCCAGAACTTGCTGTTATGTATTCCATTCTATAAAGGACTATATATTTATGTAAATGTGCACACATGCGCATTGATGCTGTATTTGGAAACAGGTGTTTTACTCTAAGATCTTCCAATAATTTACCATTTTGCTGCTGTTAGGAATAGTGCAGGTTGAAACCAAAGTTACAAAATCAGAAGTAGTTTTATTTATTACACAGTTGATATATGTTTGATATTTACTCGAAATACAGCATTTAAATGATTAATTCAATAGAAAAATTATCTCAATTTCCACATATATCAGAACTCTTTGTTCCTCATTCCTGCCTTCATGAAACAAAATAAAATATTCCTAAAAATACATTTAAATCATTAACTGGTGTAATTTAAAGCTTGCACTTACAATCAACATTTAAACCCACTGATTTCAATGCATCACACTTCAGTAATGTACATGTGTGTGGTTTTTTTTATATATATATATATATATATAGTTCCCCTTCAAACCATCGAACGTTTAAAACATCGAAGTTCAGACCATCGAGACCAGAACATCGAGTTTTAAAACATTGAAGGTTTGAAGGCGAAAAAGGTAAGTGTATGTGGGAGAATGTTTGTGTTTTTGCAGGGCACCAAGGTGCCCTGCATACTGTGTGTGTCTATGTGCTATCTGTGTGATGGCACTACAGATAGGGTACAGAAAATCTCCCGTTCAGCGCTTCTGCATATAGAGCTAAACAGGAGATTTCCCTTTACTCCACTGTAGTGTAGTCTTGGAGATGGAATATTAAAGTAGGGGGTGTGTGGGGGCGCAAGGGGGCAAAGCCCCCCTGCATACAATTGTTAAAATTAATTTTTCTTTTTTTCTTTTTTTTTGGTTGTACTTGTAACCTTCCATGTTTCAAAATTCGATGTTCTGGTCTCGATGATCAGACCTTCGATGGTTTGACATTTCGATGGTTAGCAGTGGAACCATATACACACACACACACACAGATATAGATATTATAATATAATAATATAATGTAATATATCATATTCTATTATAGGAATAACCCATGGCTGGGTATGGGTAATGCTGGATTTTTACCCATGGTTGTGTGGTTTGTTCAAGAGGGCGAAGCTCAAGTGACCAAGTATAGCCAACTGTGACAAATCAGCATTACCCACACCCAGCCATGGGTTATTGCTATTTATGCAATGACATTTAAGAACCAATGAACTTTTCTTAAATAATGTCCTTGTATAATGGTGCCCTGGTGCTCTAGTGCGTTTTTTCCTCTGCGCATACTTATGGGACTTGTGGTCCCATGCTTACCCAGTACATCAGTGCTGTGTAAAGGAACCAACAGAGAAAGGAAGATCTCCATTGCTTATTGTTTTATTTGTTCTAAAAAAAAACATGAAATCTGGAGATTTCAAGCGTTCAGGAGATGCATGACATAAAAAATATAAGGATAATGAGGTTTGTTGCTGTAGTTTTGCAGTAATGTACCTGATTGTCCTTGTATTTTTCTCTGTCCCATCTCTCTCGTTCTTTTGAAGTCTCTGTTTTTTGTTTTACAATTAAAGAAAAGTAAAATTTGCATAGCATATATTAACAGAAGAAAGTCTGGGATTTACAACAGGCATGCTGGTTGGTCTGAGTCGTTGTATAATGTATTATAAAACACAGCACTAAGGAAAATGAAGTCAGGGGAAGCATCAGATGAAGTCAGAGCAGATATGATCAAGATGTTGGTTGAGTTAATGACACTTAAAACCACACATAGCAGTATAGAGAGAGGCACATCTCATATGACTAGAGAATAAATTGGAGAATGGTTAGAATCTAGAGAGGTGGGATTTGACGTGACCTCTTGTAGAAAAAAAATGGGAAAAAGTGTCAGTGATGATGTATAAATAAGCACTTACATGTACATACACAGTCACACCCACATATGTGTACTGTCCTTGTCTATATTTCACATTCATTTTGTTATAACATTGTGGAATCTGCTATGCTGTTGTTTCCCTTACATACTTCATTAAAATGGACAGTAACATAACTTTTATTGGTATTATTAGTAATGCCCTGAGATTTTCTTGAAGTCTTAAATTAAAATTTGTTGTGAGTAAAGTAAATTGCAGGAACGTGTCAGGGCATGTACTACAATTTTTGCATTGTGTGAGAATTGGTGAATAGCAGCAAAATATTTCCCATTTTGTTTTTTCAAAGTACTGTGAACAAACTGACAGACATTACAAGAGCCAGAGGGGTCAATGCCCTCTCTGTGGTTGTAAGCATGTATTTACATAATTTGTGGGTGTGGCATAGTGATTGCGAGCTAACCAATCATTGAAGCATTTTACTGTTTTTAAAAAGGTTGTGTTTTGGAATAAGACAATCACAACACTCCTGCTCCTTCCTCTCTCCTGTTTTTCTCCTAAGTTTAACTGTTACCCATTATAAAGATTCTGTTCTTGTCCTACTGAACTTTAAATACTGGTCTGCACTTCAACATTCTCTTCCGTACATCTATAACCTTTTTTTTTTCCTTTCATGTTAATAGCACATTAATTTACTTGACTTGGTATTTTAACAACTTGCTCCAATGTCATACAAGTAGTTGCTTAAATACTTTTATACTTGTTTAGTTGTAACTTATTTCTGGTCTTCCTGTACTATTTCTTGAAATGACTTTATGACATATAATGAGCAAGTTCACAATTACTTTAACAGTTTGGTTTGATATAATGAATAGTATTTATAAAGTTGTCATATGTATTGCACACTATGTTCGACATAACGTTGTGTAATTATGCTGTGCTTTTGTATGGAGCTTTTTCTTCCCAGGGCTTCACAAAAAAGGGGTATACAAGTCATCAGAGTCAGACTATCCTAGTAAGCAAATGCTAAATAAATAAAAAATAAAATAAACCCTTACGTCATTTCTTTTCTGTGAGTCTTAGTTCTAGTGCCATCATCAACACTTAAGCCATGCTTAACCTACTCTGTTAATATTAGTTCTAGTCCCATAGTTCTATCATGAACTCCTAAACCTTGCTTAACTACGTCTGTTAATCTTAGTCCTAGCCCTATCACCAACCCTTAAGCAATGCTTAACCAAGTCTATTAATCTTTGTCCTACTCCCATCACCAATCCTTAAGTCATGCTTGACCAAGTCTTTTAATTTTAGTCCTAGTCCAATAATCAGTGCTTAAAACATACTTAACCAACTTTGTTAATCTAAGTCCTACTCCCCTTGCCATCCCTTAAGGAGTTCCTATTAGATGACCGAAGATGCATTCTTTTGAATGCATCTTGGTTGAACTTGAAAAGACGAAAAGGCAAAATGACGAAGCGGCATATAAGCAAATTCTTTCCCTGGGAAAGAAATCACTTGGCTGCGTTCGTTACTTTGTCGTTTTCGTCACTGTAATGCGATCTCGGAGTTGGCATATTTAAGTAGGGGGAGGGTGTGGGAGGCACTTTATGTTTTAAGTGTTTTTTTTTTTTTTGGAACAGCGTTTTTTTCCCTTTTTCTAAGCTTTCGCTTACATGGGGTCGATAAATCATCATTCGCTTTTCTAAGCATTCGATGATTTAATATAGACCCCCCTTAAGCCATGCCTAACCAAGTCTGTTAATCTTAGTCCTAGTCCCAACACCAACTCTTAAGCCACATTAAACCAAGTCTGTGAATCTTGCTTTTTGTCCCCACTGCTTATCTACTGGCCATCAAGGCATTCAGTCTTCCATTTCACATCATCCAACCATCACTCTGTATCACTCCATGGCAGACTCTCCTCTCTGAAGTAAGATTGCCTCAGTTTTTAATAACTTGAGTCGAGTGAGTGCCATGATGAGAACAGCATATTTTAATGGTTGTCATCTAGTCAGCTTTTAGGAGTGTTTTAGTTCTTCCAGTCCCCACATATAGATCTACATGTCATTCTTAACTACTGCTTTTTACCAAGTCCCACTGTCATCCCACTGGCCTGAGTACTTGTCTGCATTCTTGCAGACCTCAGACTGGGACTGCCCACATTAAAAAATTGCCCTTAATTGGCTGTAGGCCAGGGGATTACTACTCAACACCTTAGTCATAGGTTCATTGTTATATACTAAAGTAACTGCCTCCAGGGCCTTTATATGCCTAGCCATGCACTTCCAAACCATTTATGTCCCTGTGTATCATGGACATTTATTAGAAGGGAGTATGGTAGAAAGTTGCTGGAGGTAATTTGGGGGTGATTTTAGTTTGGGCTTTACTGACTGCCTCTGTTTATTAGAGACATGGGGGACAGACTCTGGGTGAATTTCTGATTTTTCCATCCTTTGTTCAAGGTTATGCTTAAATAGGGTTAGGGATGGACTCTGCTTCACATTGATGAGGAGCCTGTTCCAGAACATGTGGATCCTCTGAGACACATATCTGTCTCTCCATGGTTGACTTTAACTGTTCTTCCATTAATTGGGAGGCATACATGACCACTGATATGCAGGACTAAAGATTTCTTGACTTTGCTCCATGACATTTGAATTCACAGCTAGTTTGCTCTCCCCCTAGGGGATCTTGTATCCTGGATCTGGTATAACCTCACTGGTAAACTCAGATTACAATGTTGTCTTTAGAAATAAAGGTAAAACTAGCCTCCCCACATAACACCTCAAATTTTAAGAACTTCTGTAGGCTAAATTACTACCATTTAAAGGATGACGTAGCTAGTTTCTAAGCTTCCCCAAATCCAGAAAATGCAGAAACATATGCAGAGGTATACACAAAAGCCCTGTACAACCATATAAACAACTGTATACAAACAACAAGACCAAAATAAACCTAGGTTAAACAGCAAAAAATAAGCCACCCTGCTGGACCCCTGGTATTAATAGGTTGTACAACAAAAGAAAGAGAAATCCTGTTGAGAAGTAAGAGGAAATGTGCACAACAAAGCAGAATGTCCCTCATTAGACTAAATAAGTGAATCAGGCAACTAGTAAAGTCTCTGAAAGCAGACTCTGAGGTAAAAATACCCTCCAAAAGTAAGGATAACCGTAAGGCATTTTTCAGTTATGTCTGCAGTCAACAATGTGCTGAATTAGTTATAGATAGGATAGCATCACCTATACTTAGCCAGAAGATGTAGCAAATCTGCTGGCCAACAAATTCAGCTCAAATTTCACTTCACCATCATCCCCAGGTCTCCCCCAAGAAATAACCTTCACCACTGTCAGTTATCAAGAAATAGGTTTTCACTGTGCACTGTAAAGCTAAAAACACTGCTTCAGTGGGGCCTAACAAAATACTGTGTTGCCTCTTAAATAGCTTAAATCAGGACTTATCAGACCCATTAGGATCTCTGTTTACCTATGGCCTCTAGACTGGCTTTGTCCTGATTGCATGGAGGACAGCAACAGTCATCCCTCTACGTAATGGGGGACCATCTACTGACCTGGGAAATTAGAGACCCATAAGTTTGACTAATCTTATATGTAAGGCCATAGAACGAATAAGCATGGACCTGATAAATAATGGCATAGAAAACCTACAAATACTGGACCTGACCCAATTCGTGTTTAAGGGTAGATCAGGAAGGAAAGGAAGACATATCTCCATACGTGCCTATAGGTGCCTCTGAGGATTATTAAACAACTGTTCTCTATGTTAATAGATACTGTTCTTTTTTCCCAGTCATGTAATGATCCACTTTGCTTATAACTAAACAAGCACTCTGCAAGGGACTACAGGTGCACACTATAGGAACTATCCTTCCTTGAAGGCCACCTCCAATGTATATCTTATACTTTTGTTGTACAAAACGCACACTGACACCATGAAATACACTTCTCCAGCGGACTTAGTGCTGGTAAGGTGGGATGAGAAAGCTGACACTAATGATGTTTCCGGGTTAGGAAATGAAAGTGCTAAGTCCATTGGAGAAGTGTATTTTATGGTGTTAGTGTGCGTTTTTGTACAATAAAAGTGTAAGATATACATTGGAGGTGGCCTTCATTGATCTTGGACAACAACTGGAGTTTTTTGGACTTATTGGTGTATGATTTTATGACTTCAGGTGTTCCACTTTGATTACTGGTAACTATCCTTCCTTACTATTCTCTCTCTACCTAATATACCTGCAACATCCCTTGCCCAGCAGTAAAGTCCGTGTGTGTGTTTTTAATACAAGTGTCTCCTGGGGACTTGAACTGTATAAAGTTGTATATCTGTAGACCTGAACTGAAAAAGTTATATACCTAACACTTTATCTTGGGTTTTACATAAAGAAGTGCAACTCCCCTAAATCCAGCTTGCTGTAGCTCATTCACTGATTGTTTTTCTTGGTCGCATTTATTCCATGTAGGGTCTGCCCACTCTGTTATCCCTCGCTACACTTGTGCTCACTCGCTGCCATACCCACCCACTCCAGCTTTTCCCAGACTTATACTGCCTATCACTCCCACATTAGCACATGTGCAAATCAGATTACTCCATCATTACATCACTGCTCCACTCCCTCTGTAACCCTTTTACATACACGTCAACCTCTCCTTCACTTTAACTCAACCCACTGCTAGATAGTTAATAAGCCTTTAATCATTCTATT